>NW_027361782.1:19802500-19955000 GCF_039654945.1 Dendrobates tinctorius | reverse complement strand
TCCCAGGCCCTGTACCTTCTCCTTGTGGCTCCTTCTGTGTCTTATTGTTTCTGCCTCTGTGTTCGCTATCTGTGCATTCCTGACCTCGCCTCTCCTCTGCCGCCCACTCCTGCCTTCTTCCCTACTGTACTGTGAGTCTCCTGCCCTGTGGTCCTTGTCCGTTCTGCCGCTCACCTCTCCCTCTCTCTTGCAGCCTCCAGTATTCGCCAGCTCAGAACCCTCCATGTCCATGTCTCTCTCTGGCTCCTTATCCGTTGTCCTCTGTACCGCTGCTCCGCTGACTCTTCACCCTAGTACCCCCTGGTGCTCACCCAGTCGCCCCTTTGGCTCCGGCTGTCACAGTTCCATCCCTTGTGGGTCTGCCCCAAACACTCCCTGTATAGGGGGTGGCCCCACCTGGTCAGCTCGCCCACAGGGGCTCTGGAGCCGTGACCCAGAGGGTCCACTCCGGGTTATTGTCTTTTTCTGCCATCTAAAAGCACAAACCGTAACACTATCATTATTAATTACACCTGTTTGAACTCATTACCTGTATAAAAGACACATGTCCATACACTCAATCATTCACACTTCAACCTATCCACCATGGCAAAGACCAAAAAGCTGTCTAAAGGACAAATCTGGATTAAGATCTGTATGGAGGAGTGGGCCAAAATTTATGCTGCAGTGTGTATAAACTTGGTCAAGAATAGAGATGAGTGAACCCTTCCAGCAATGTATGTTGAACTTCCCAATATCTGCCGAACATATTTGCCAAACATCATTCAATCCAATGAGAGGAAAAGATGAACACATAGACCACACCTTCAAGGAGGCCCAAAAGCTGACAAAGCAGCTCAAATTAGGGGCAGACACCAGCAAAAGTGTCATCAAGTGTTAAAAAAAAGTTGATTTGAGTTTTCCTGTATTTTTGATAACCAGCCAGGCAAAATTCACACCTGCGGGTTACAAACCTCAGCTGTCTGGGTTAGCAAGGCTGGTTATCAAGAATAGAGTGGTCCCACACTGCTTTTTTTTTAATTAATTAAATAATTAATTTAAAAAAATGGCATGGGGTCCTCCCCATTGTTGACAACCAGCCTTGCTAAAGCTGATAACTGGGGGCTGATATTCCCAGACTGGTAAGGGGCCATGGATATTGCGCCCCCAGCCTAAAAATAGCAGCTTGCAACCACCTCAGAAAAGGTGCTTCTTTTAGATGCGCCAATTCTTGGGCTTTGCCTGACTCTTCCCATTTGCCCTCTAGCGGTGGCAAGTGGGGTCCATATTTTTGGGGTTGATGTCATCTTTGTATTGTCAGGTTATATCAAGCCCACGGCTTAGTAAAGGAGAGGGGTCTATAAGACTCCTCTCCATTACTAATGATTTTGTTATATTGTAAATAAGCACACAGCCAGAATAAAGTCCTATATTTGAAATAAAAACAAAACACACTTTTACTTTTTTTATTTAAAAATATTTAAAATTTATAAACACAGTTATGTCCATTGCATTGAAGCCCTTGTCCTCTTTCATAAAACAAAAATAAAAACATCCATATCCCTCTCTTTTCCATCGTTCAGTCCCACGTCATAATCCATATCTGGGGATAAACATTATAACTGTATATGTAATTTTTAAATAAAAAAGAAAAGTGTGTTTTGTTTTTATGTCAAATAAAGACTTTATTTTAAATGTGTGTTTATTTACAATATAACTATAGGATTAGTAATGGAGAGGTGTCTTATAGACACCACATCATTACTAAGCCGTGGACTTGATGTCACCTGACAATACAAAGGTGACATCCACCCCATAAATATGAACTCCACTTGCCACCACCAAAGGGCAAATGGGAAGGGCCAGGCAAGCACCAGAATTGGCACATCTAATAGATGCGCCCTTTCTGGGGCGGCTGCAAGCTGCTTTTTTTTCGGTTGGAGGGGCCAATACTCAAGGTCCTTTAAAAACTTGGAAATACCAGCCTCCAGCTGTCTGTTTTAGCTTCTCTGGTTGTCAAAAATGAATGGCACCTCACACGTTTTCCATTATTTATTTAAATAATTTAAAAAATACAGCTTGGGAACCCCTCTAGTCTTGATAACGGCCTTGCTGAAGCTGAGAGCTGAGGATTGCAGCCCACAGCTGTCACTTTTGCCTGGCTGGTTATAAAAAAACAGTGGAACCCCACAGCATTTTTTGTGGGACTCCCCCATTTTAATAACAAAAAAAGGTTAAGAGTACAGCTGTGAACTGATATTAATCGCCTTGGAACCTTTATGAATATTGTCTCTTTCCCAGAATATTAGCATCAGCCCTCAGTGGTCAGCTTTCCCTCAGCTGTTTTTAAATATTATGGGGGACGCCATTCCATTTTTTTCATTTACTTTTGTATTTCTTAGCAAGCGCAGTAAAACACACACCCAAGGCAATCTTAGTTCACAGCCTTCAGGTGTTCGAGCAGCTGGGAACTTCAGTAACCTTAAACTGTACCTCAAAGTTTCGAGATTTCCGGGTCTCGCAGCTGCCAGTAGACGTGAAGGTTGTGAACTCTAATAACCTGAAATTCTTATTTTCCCCACTGTACAGGAAACAAAGTCCTCCAGGGATGTAAGAATAGATTGAAAACTTCAGAATTATTAGTTCTTTTATGAAAGAAAAATGGCAATAGCGTAAAACTATATGCAACTCAAAAAAGACATATTTTGGCGATAATCCTTAATCATAGGGTAACATAGAGTTGTTTCGCTGTTGTTAAATAGACATATGCTTTGATCACACGTAAATGTAATAGCCAATCACAATAGATTATTGATTTCTATTTATAAAACTAAAAACAGTTGAATTAAAACCAGGTAAGGCATGAAAGATGAAGCAACCTAAGCCTTCTGCAAAATATGATCTTTTCTTTTAATAAGTTCCCATGCTGTCCTTGCGCGTAATTTAAATTAAAAATCCTATATGACTCTCTATAAAGGATTTTTCTTCTAATGTTTTCTCCTCTAACAGGTTTATAGACCTTTTCAATGCCTGCAAATTTCATAGCTGAAACAGCCCCTTCGTGAACAGGTGAAAAGTGCTTGGAGACTGCGGACGTATTCAAAGCTGTTACGCGTTTTTTTCAATGGATCAGTAGTACTTGGATTTTGCCGGCTGAAAATTTTATATTAAATATGATGATATATTTGTAATGAGCAGCTGCTGGAAGAATATACCTTTATTTTCTCCCTGAAGCCGCACTTATATTAAGCAAATGCAAAACACCTTGGTGGCAGAAAAGACGCCAATTGGCAATTTGCCAAAAATCCCCCACAAGGGAAACAAAATGCCCGCTCGAGCAAGACATGTATATAAGGAGAAAAAAGAGCTATTAGGCAAAAAATCTAGAAAAGTATCATTTTATTGAACAAATTATCAGGACTTACAATAATTACATGCATAAAAAAGATGAGACCGTGGCAAGATAATCCAGGTGCGTCACAGGGAGGATATCGATGCCCAAATATGCATTAATACCAAAAACCAATAAAGGGTTAACAGCCTATATATCCTAAAAGAAGGTATAAATGCATGGGGAGAACTCAGAAAGGTGATTGGTCTTAGTATATGTGGCCACTGGCATATGAGCCATAGACTAGTAGCAATATGCATATGCAAGTAAACGCTATAATAAGCTATCTGCGCTAAAAAAGTCTCATAAGAACCTATGCCAAAAAAAGGCCAGATGAAGAGAAACTCACCAGTGGTGTTAAGGGCAGCAGACAAGACCCCAGGACCGGGTAAAGGACCCCAACGCACGTTTCGCATGCTAACAGCACTGCTTTCTCAAGGGGAGTATCTGCAGAGTATGTAGAAGGACCTTAAAAGCACATGTGACCTAATCAGCTGGTAGTCGCTGCGCCAATGGTAACGCTGAAGTCGGCGCATGCGCGCTGCGCACCACAGGGTCTGGGGGAAGCAGGAAGACGTCAAGTCCCCAGGCGCGCGTGCTGAAGGAGGGGGGAATTCCCAAAGAGCGCGCGAGGGACACGAGAGACGCCCCCTACACTCCCGGGACCTGTGAGCACAGCGCACATGCGCGCACAGCGTAACCATACAAAAATAATGATATCAATGATAACAGTAGCCACAGAGAATTAGCCTAATAAGAGGTGTCATAATAACATGAGCCATAAATAAATATTGCATATCAACATACAACATAATGGAAATGTATAAGACAATATATGTATATACAAGCATCGCAAGATGAACTAATAGTGATAACCACAGAGATTAACCCTGAAGAAGAATATCACAAAATATATATTCAATAGTAAAAATTGCGCATACGCAAATAGCATAGAGAAAGTGCACAATGCATGAAGTAATATATATAGGAGATACTTTGTAAGAGGGTCTGTTACCTTCACTGGAACTAGAGACTGACAAGCCCGGGAATAATCTTCAAGAAGCAGATGGATGCACAGGTCCTTCCACAGATACTCCACAACACAGCGATATAAAGGATACTGGAGCTAAAGGGTGCTGCCTCCTTTTAGGCGCCTATTTGGTTGTACCAATGATATGTCCGCCTGACATGACCACAGGCGGACATATCATTGGTACAACCAAATAGGGGCCTAAAAGGAGGCAGCACCCTTTAGCTCCAGTATCCTTTATATCGCTGTGTTGTGGAGTATCTGTGGAAGGACCTGTGCATCCATCTGCTTCTTGAAGATTATTCCCGGGCTTGTCAGTCTCTAGTTCCAGTGAAGGTAACAGACCCTCTTACAAAGTATCTCCTGTTTAGTGTGGATTTTCAACCAGGACACATTTTACTAGCGCAAGATTATATAAGGTTTATTTATTAATATTTTTATGGAGACAATTCGAGTGGTGCATTGTCCTAATTCTTGCTGCTGTGCGTTCTGAGGTTGTACGCTTTAGCGCCATTGGTACATATATATATTACACTTAAGTAATATACACTCACTGGCCACTTTATTAGGTACACCATGCTAGTAAGGGGTTGGACCCCCTTTTGCCTTCAGAACTGCCTCAATTCTTCGTGGCAGAGATTCAACAAGGTGCTGGAAGCATTCCTCAGAGATTTTGGACCATATTGACATGATGGCATCACACAGTTGGCGCAGATTTGTCGGCTGCACATCCCTGATGCGAATCTCCCGTTCCACCACATCCCAAAGATGCTCTATTGGATTGAGATCTGGTGACTGAGGAGGCCTTTTGAGTACAGTAAACTCATTGTCATGTTCAAGAAACCAATCTGAGATGATTCGAGCTTTATGACATGGCGCATTATCCTGCTGAAAGTAGCCATCAGATGTTGGGTACATTGTGGTCATAAAGGGATGGACATGGTCAGCAACAATACTCAGGTAGGCTGTGGCGTTGCAACGATGCTCAATTGGTACCAAGGGGCCCAAAGAGTGCCCAGAAAAAATTCCCCACACCATGACACCACCACCACCAGCCTGAACCGTTGATACAAGGCAGGATGGATCCATGCTTTCATGTTGTTTACGCCAAATTCTGACCCTACCATCCGAATGTCGCAGCAGAAATCGAGACTCATCAGACCAGGCAACGTTTTTCCAATCTTCTACTGTCCAATTTCGATGAGCTTGTGCAAATTGTAGCCTCAGTTTCCTGTTCTTAGCTGAGAGGAGTGGTACCCAGTGTGGTCTTCTGCTACTGTAGCCCATCTGCCTCAAAGTTCGACGCACTGTGCGTTCAGAGATGCTCTTCTGCCTACCTTGGTTGTAACGGGTGGCAATTTGAGTCACTGTTGCCTTTCTATCAGCTCGAACCAGTCTGCCCATTCTCCTCTGACCTCTGGCATCAACATGGCATTTCCGGCCACAGAACTGCCGCTCACTGGATTTTTTTTCTTTTTCGGACCATTCTCTGTAAACCCTAGAGATGGTTGTGCGTGAAAATCCCAGTAGATCAGCAGTTTCTGAAATTCTCAGACCAGCCCTTCTGGCACCAACAATCATGCCACGTTCAAAGGCACTCAAATCACCTTTCTTCCCCATACTGATGCTCGGTTTGAACTGCAGGAGATTGTCTTGACCATGTCTACATGCCTAAATGCACTGAGTTGCCGCCATGTGATTGGCTGATTAGAAATTAAGTCTTAACACACAGTTGGACAGGTGTACCTAATAAAGTGGCCAGTGAGTGTATATAGACATACAGACATCATAATATAAACTGTACCAAAATGCAAAGAAAAACAAATAAGAAATACAAAAATAAAAAAATTACAAAAGTGCAACATTTATCGTAATATAAATAACGAAGAAGAAAGTTCGGATTATCTTGCTACGGTCTCATCTTTTTTATGCATGTAATTATTGTAAGTCCTGATAATTTATTCAATAAAATGATACTTTTTTAGATTTTTTTGCCTAATAGCTCTTTTTTTTCTCCTTATATACATACACACTTATATTAAGCAGCAGAACGCGGCTGACACTCCATCTACATCCAGATTAAAATTACATCTGCAGAATAAGTAATAATAATCTTTATTTTTATATAGTGCTAACATATTCCGCAGCGCTTTACAGTTTGCACACATTATCATCACTGTCCCCAATGGGGCTCACAATCTAAATTCCCTATCAGTATGTCTTTGGAATGTGGGTGGAAACCCACATAAACACAGGGAGAACATACAAACTCCTTGCAGATGTTGTTCTTGGTGGGATTCTAACCCAGGACTCCAGCGCTGCAAGGCTGCAGTGCTAACTAGAGTTGAGCGATACCGTCCGATACTTCAAAGTATCGTATCGGATGGTATCGGCCGATCTTTAAAAAAAGTATCGGTATCGCCGATTCCGATACCGGAAGTCCCATTCAAGTCTATGGGACTTCCGGTATCGGAATAAGAAAAACCCTTTCCTGCCCTTGTACAGCCTCTCTGGGGTCTGTACGGGCCTTTCGGGGGGCTGTGCCGGCC
Organism: Dendrobates tinctorius; assembly: GCF_039654945.1. Classification (NCBI taxonomy): domain Eukaryota; kingdom Metazoa; phylum Chordata; class Amphibia; order Anura; family Dendrobatidae; genus Dendrobates; species Dendrobates tinctorius. The sequence goes on along the minus strand of NW_027361782.1, from coordinate 19,948,051 downwards.
TGCCAGGGGGTCTGTGCAGGCTCCGGTGGTCTGTGCCGGCCTGCCGGTGGTCTGTGCAGGCTCCGGGGGGCTGTGCCGGCCTGCCGGGGGGCTGTGCCGGCCTGCCGGGGGGCTGTGCAGGCTCCGGGGGGCTGTGCCGGCCTGCCGGGGGGCTGTGCCGGCCTGCCGGTGGTCTGTGCAGGCTCCAGGGGTCTGTGCAGGCATCGTCCGATGGGACTACAAGTCCCATCGGGCGATGCCTGCTACCATGACAGTGATTGACACATTAGCCAATGATGGGACAGTAGTAGTCCCATCATCCGGCTAATGTGTTAAATGTAAAAAAAAATAAATAAATAAAAAAAAAAAAAAATTACATGCTACATACATACAACATGCATACTACATACATGCTACATTCATACTACATACTACATACATGCTACATTCATACTACACTACATGCAACATACATACTACATATATACTACATGCATGCTACATACATACTGCATGCTACATACATACCACATATATACTACATACATACTACATGCATGCTACATGCTACATGCTACATGCTACATACATAACACATATATACTACATGCATGCTACATACATACTACATACTACATATATACTACATGCATGCTACATACATACTGCATGCTACATGCATGCTACATACATACTACATACATACTACATATATACTACATGCATGCTACATACATACTACATGCTACATACATACTACATATATACTACATGCATGCTACATACATACTACATGCTACATACATACTACATATATACTACATGCATGCTACATACTACATGCTACATACATACTACATATATACTACATGCATGCTACATACATACTACATGCATGCTACATACATACTACATGCATGCTACATGCATGCTACATGCTACATACATAACACATATATACTACATGCATGCTACATACATACTACATACTACATATATACTACATGCATGCTACATACATACTGCATGCTACATGCATGCTACATACATACTACATACATACTACATATATACTACATGCATGCTACATACATACTACATGCTACATACATACTACATATATACTACATGCATGCTACATACATACTACATGCTACATACATACTACATATATACTACATGCATGCTACATACTACATGCTACATACATACTACATATATACTACATGCATGCTACATACATACTACATGCTACATACATACCACATATATACTACATACATACAATACATTCATACAATACATACATAGACATACAGTACATATAACATAGAGTAACATACTTACCAATACTTGTCACATTGTTCCCCGAAGCCATTGTCTTTTCCGGGATAAATATTAACATAACAAACCACAAAAATACTCACCCACGATCCGAAGCAGTCCACGAGTGTGTCCCACGACGATCTTGGGTAGAGAACTGCAGCATCAGATGATGCTGCCGTTCTCTACGGGCTGCAGGAATCCAATGACGGAAGGTAGGTATCCTTCCGCACTGTATTCCTCCGCCACTTAAAAAAAAAAAGTCCCTAGTCTCACTTTATGCCATTGCTGTGTGGGAATTTCCCACACAGCAATGGCATAAAGTGAGACTAGGGACTTTTTTTTTTTAAGTGGCGGAGGAATACAGTGCGGAAGGATACCTACCTTCCGTCATTGGATTCCTGCAGCCCGTAGAGAACGGCAGCATCATCTGATGCTGCAGTTCTCTACCCAAGATCGTCGTGGGACACACTCGTGGACTGCTTCGGATCGTGGGTGAGTATTTTTGTGGTTTGTTATGTTAATATTTATCCCGGAAAAGACAATGGCTTCGGGGAACAATGTGACAAGTATTGGTAAGTATGTTACTCTATGTTATATGTACTGTATGTCTATGTATGTATTGTATGAATGTATTGTATGTATGTAGTATATATGTGGTATGTATGTAGCATGTAGTATGTATGTAGCATGCATGTAGTATGTATGTAGTATGTATGTAGCATGCATGTAGTATGTATGTAGCATGCATGTAGTATGTATGTAGCATGCATGTAGTATGTATGTAGCATGCATGTAGTATGTATGTAGTATGTATGTAGCATGTATGTAGTATGTATGTAGTATGTATGTAGCATGTAGTATGTATGTAGCATGCATGTAGTATATATGTAGTATTATGTAGCATGCATGTAGTATGTATGTAGTATGTATGTAGCATGCAGTATGTATGTAGCATGTATGTAGTATGTATGTAGTATATATGTAGTATGTATGTAGCATGCATGTAGCATGCATGTAGTATGTATGTAGCATGTATGTAGTATGTATGTAGTATATATGTAGTATGTATGTAGCATGCATGTAGTATGTATGTAGTATGTATGTAGCATGCAGTATGTATGTAGTATGTATGTAGTATATATGTAGTATGTATGTAGCATGCATGTAGTATGTATGTAGCATGCATGTAGTATGTATGTAGCATGCATGTAGTATGTATGTAGTATGTATGTAGCATGCAGTATGTATGTAGTATGTATGTAGTATATATGTAGTATGTATGTAGCATGCATGTAGTATGTATGTAGCATGCATGTAGTATGTATGTAGCATGCATGTAGTATGTATGTAGTATTTTTTTTTTTTTTTTTTTAACATTTAACACATTAGCCGGATGATGGGACTACTACTGTCCCATCATTGGCTAATGTGTCAATCACTGTCATGGTAGCAGGCATCGCCCGATGGGACTTGTAGTCCCATCGGACGATGCTTGCACAGACCCCCGGACATCAGCACAGCCCCCCGGCAGGCCGGCACAGCCCCCCGGCAGGCCGGTACAGACCCCCACAGGGTGCACAGACCACCGGCAGGCCGGCACAGCCCCCCGGCAGGCCGGTACAGACCCCGGGCAGTCCACACAGCCCCCCGGCAGGCCGGCACAGCCCCCCGGCAGGCCGGCAGAGACCCCCGGAAGGCCCGAAATGACGGCGCATCATGATGCGCACACACCGCGCATCATGATGACGTCAGGCCGTCAATCAACTGAACTTCCGATTCCGATGCCGAATTCCGATATTGAAAAAATATCGGAAGTCGGTATCGGAATTCCGATACAGCAAGTATCGGCCGATACCCGATACTTGCGGTATCGGAATGCTCAACACTAGTGCTAACCACTGAGCCACCGTGCTACCAAAGTTGCATTTCTTGGAGCTGACAGGATTCCATTAATTATCGTCACTTTGGATCAGTGATAAGTTGAACTATTTTATTTCCACTCCTTTTTTCATTCTTACATCTTAGAAGAAAGCAACCAATAAATATACCCTAACATTCTTCATAATGCATAAACTATGCTTATGTATGTGCACATCTTCTGGTGCAGACTCCTAATAACGACAGTCTTACCCTTCGTGTTTACAGCCGACGACACACCGGTAAACGCTTTCACTTTCTTCTTACACATTTTTCTGCTGGCAGCACATTATGGTAATGTATGTATACAAGCAGCATAATCGTCAAGATTACCTTGTTCATGCAGTGAAATGTTACACCTAGGCACAAGATGCTCCGTGCATCCGAAATCCTGACAACTTAGACTCATAATGAGAAGCTGGTAATTGCTGTACATGCATCCTGCGTGCGGTAATGAAACACGCCGCTGTGAAATGTGATCCCTAACGCTCTTCCTGGTTGAGTAAATTTGTTGTAAATGTATGGACACAAAGGGAAGAATTTATTAAATGATTTATTCCATTTTACTGGAGAACAAAAATTGAGAATTGTGATTATTGGTGAGTGTTATATTGGCGCTAAAAGTTCTTAATTTTTTTAATTATTCTATTTTGAAAAACAGACAATGTAGTGCAGTCTTAGAGAATTCAGCATATATTATAGCGTAAAGCCACATTTGCACTGAGCAGGCACAGACTATTGTTACTGATGCGCAGATAATAATAATAATAATAATAATCTTTATTTTTATATAGCGCTAACATATTCCGCAGCGCTTTACAGTTTGCACACATTATCATCACTGTTCCCGATGGAGCTCACAATCTAAATTCCCTATCAGTATGTCATTTCTTTTGGAGTGTGGGAGGAAACCGGAGTACCCGGAGGAAACCCACACAAACATGGGTAGAACACAATTGAAAAGACATTTTTCCACCCCCCCGTCCCACCTATATTGCACATTCAGGTTATTGGCAAGATTTTCAAACTTTCTGCTAATTTGCAATAAACCAAAGAAACATGAATAATGTAAATAAGAATCTGAAATCAACTAATATAATAAATAGTTTCTCCAAATTCACCACAAAATCCTACTTTTACTGACTCCTGCAGTCTCAGAGTCTCTCAAGAGTATTTGTGGTACTTAGTAGAGCCACTTTGGCTGTTGTGACCTGCTGTAGAAGGCATACATGGTGAGATACTTCTGCTTCTTGCAGCATTTTTGAGGAATATTAGCCTAGTCCTCATTGGTGTTGTCTTACAGCTCAATAATATTCTTCAGTTTTCTGCAGTTGCCTTCTTCAAATCCCGCTAAAGATTTTTTATGAGGTTCAAGTCATGTGACTGTGACGGCTGCTCCACAATCATCTACAACATCTTCAGAAACTGGACCTTTGTGAACTGTGAGGTGTGATGTACTGCACTGTAGATATCACCAAGCACCTGCCATGATTCACTGGAGACATCACCGAGCCCCCACCATGCTTCACTGTAGACATTACTGAGCCTCCGACATGCCTCATTGAAGACATCACCGAACAACCACAGTGCTTCACTGTAGACATCACCAAGGCTTTACCATGCCTGACTGTAAACATCACCAAGTCACCACCATTCTTCACTGTAAACTTTACGGAGCCCCTGCCATGCCTCATTGTAGATATCACCAAGCCCATGCCGTGCTTCACTGTATCCATCACCAAACCCTCGCCATGCTTCACTGTAGATATCATCAAGCCCATGCTGTGCTTCATTGTAGACATCTACAAGCCCCCTCCGTGCTTGACAGTAGGCATAAAAAGACATTGCCATAAACATACATAGCATGCATCATTCTTACTACTCCAATTATAGCACTGATCCATTAACCCAAAAAGTTCCATTCCTCCACAAAACAGATGTTAGGATTGGCAGAACGCACCAAATGTAAATTATAATAAGGTGCATTCGCAACCGTGGGGCAATGACGAAACCACAGCTAGAGGACAATAGCAAAGCGTAGCCGCGAGAAAGCACCGTAAATACACCGAGTTAAACGTCACTTGGTGTGAACGGAGTGCAAAGTGCCAGACTCTGTTACTCCACAGAGCAGTGCAGAAACTGAGAGCACTCTAAGCTATGCCCTGTTAGAAGTCACAGGAGCATAGAGGAATTGATGCCACCCCCCACTATGCTTGTGATTGAACCTGCACTGACACACGGTGGCTTTTGAGACCGCTCCAGAGGAAGCCTGATGCAGCCGCTAAGTTCCAGTGGGAGTTCCCACCCTACACTGCCTGTCTAGAAACACACTACCAGTGCTATTAGCGGCACACTTGCACACAGGGTGGTAGCTGTCCCACCTACACAGCAAATAAGCCTGATACTAGGGTACAGACGTGCGCCACTGAGAGCTTTTTATACCTTTAGCTCAAGTCCAGACAGACAGGACCTTTCCTGTGGACCAATCAGAAGCTGTGACCTCACCAGAGCAGGTGACATACGAGCACCAATGGGAAGGCACCATATCATGGACATGCTCAGTAGGGTGAAATCCAGACTTAGTCTCCAGAGCAAAACGCTGCACGTGTACACCAGTAGTCACCATAGGCTTAGCTAGAGAGCCAGCAGCAACTACACATGCAGCATGGGCTTGGTCAAGGTGCTGGGTCTGGAGTCTGTGCTGAGCAGTCAATCCAGTGGCCAAGCATGAATGGGAGACTGCTGAACCAGACAAGGCTTGGGATCTATCCCATGCAGTTGGAGAATCCTGGTGCCTAACAACAAAATCCCAAATTTTTTCGCTTATTTTATATGGTTTTGAGCACATTAGTGCCAATTTTTCTTGTGTTTTTGTTTCAATACACATGACATTTTTCGAGTCCTGGAACCTAAAAGACAGGTAATAGTGGTACTCGAAGACTACAAATATCCATTGTCTTTCTACTGTACATCTTCTATGAGACCGCGAATCCCATTTACCATCTTTTTACATACTCTATGAACAGAACTGTATTTTGCATAAAAAAACAAAGTTATTTTAATAGCTGATAAAAATGTAGGAGCATTTCTATGGAAGCTCATTTTTGCATTAGAGTCTGCTTATTCACCCAAGTTGGTTTTATGTACAAGATGGTGCATTTAGCTTCAATATACGCTATAAAATGGGCTAATGTTAATTTTATACCTGTTTCATTAGCCAGAATCTTTTCCTCTAACTCTAATGGTCATTATCTGTGTTGTAACATATGTTCCAATGACCATAATTCTTTTGGCTATAAACTTATATTGCTAAGGTCACACTAAACATTAAACACTATCCTTACGAGACCTCTCGTTACACGGTTTTACGACATGGACTTTTTCCTGCTCTCGTTTAAGAGCTGGAATTTCTGCCAGTTGACAACATTTTATCCTGGAAGAAGTAATGTGTTTATAAAATATTTCCTCTGGGATATTATTGCTCAGGAAAATATGAACATTGTGTCCTTCAGGAAGTCGAGTTCTCATGTCTGGTAGTGGTAGGAAAAGAATCGGAACGTCATCTATAAAACCTGTTATCTCTGGAAACGTCGACATGTTAAAAACACATAATCCAGAAATTTGGCACAAGGGAACATGAAGCCCAGGAAATGAGCCAAGATATGAGGTATTTGCCTTCTGAAAGTTGCATTTAATATTTAACTTTGAACACAGAACATCTGCCAGAGCTTTAAGCAGATGTCCAGTTGTGTTCGCTAGTTGTTGACCTGCCATTCAGTAATACATTCAGTAATTCTCTTATTCATTGTCCTGTTTTTTGCATGGAGACTTTTACATCTACTCCACTAAGGCATAGATATGATTGAATCTATGACCTCTTCCATCACACTTGATGAGATGGATCCTCAAAGCCTTAGGTCTGGATGAGCAGTTGCAATGCAGCTCAAACTGATGATATGGATGTGTTGGGTTGAATAGGTTGGAACAACAAAAGCTTTAGAGGCAGGATGACAGCTGATGGAATGAAGACTGTAGAGGCTGGATGACAGTTGGTGGAATGAAGGCTGTAGAGGCTGGATGACAGATGGAGGAATGAAGGCTTTAGGATCTGGAGACTCTGTGCAGGAATAACAATGAAGCACAATTAGCACACAACAGCATAATAGTTAGCAGAACAGAGTAGGCCAGTAGTCTCATGGTAGAGATGGAGCAGAGTTGTCTGTAATAGCAGAGCCCAGCAGTACAGCAGAACTAGGTCTGTCAGACTGACTTATGATCATGCAGCAGAGCCAATCAGTTCAGGAGGAGTATTCACACTTATAGCAATATCGCAGAGCTCAGTAATGTAGAACAACTGTGCATATCAGAAGGCACATTTATGGCAACATAGCGGAGTCCGCTAGTGTTGCATAGCTTGGCTTGTCGTGAAACAAACTCATACTAGTTAGTCTTTTGGAAGCACCTTGATGTAACAAAGCCAAGCAGATGTTGTTTGAAGTAGTTTTCTAGATACCAGCTATCTGAATACTCAATAAGAGAACCACTGTCTGAGCTGGACTATAAGGCCTAAGGCCATGTGAAAACCCAACCTACAGGAAAGCAAAGAAAGCAGGCTGCAGGAAGAGAAAGCAGGGCAGCAGGAGAGGTTAGCAACATGACTCTAGCTTAGCTTCATTTTGCATTGGAAATGGTGATAGTCTGAAGTAAATACCCAATCTCATTAAATGTCTAGGCTCCTGTTTAGTCTCTGCTATGCTTTACACTGCATCTGTTCAATATTAGTGCACATCTTTCACTCTGTATCCATTCTTGTGTGAATTGACTGCTGTACATAAGAACAAGCTTGATTCACTGGTCTTAACCCTTTCCCAACCTGTGACGCCACGTAGGCATTATGAAAGTCGGTGCCAATCCGACCTGTGACGCCAATGTGGCGTCATGGGGAGATAGCGATCCTGCAGAATGGGTGACCGGGTTACTGAAAGATCACCCAACCTGCAGGTACATAGGGACTTGTACTTCACCCCAGGGGGGGTGTCTTTGCCCCCCTGTGGCTACGATCGCTCTAATTGGCTGTTGAAAGTGACACAGCAAATCAGAGCAATTGTAATATTTCACCAATGAAACTTGGTGAAATATTAAAATCTAGCCATGGCTGACGCTGCAATATCATCGGCCATGGCTGAAGACTGTGATTTGCCCCCGCCACCAACTGACGGTGGTGATCTGCCCCCGCCATCGATTGATGATGGCGATCTGCTGCTGTCAGCATTTGCTCCCCTCTCCTCTTGTGCCCTTCCCTCCCCCCGCTGTCCTATTCCACCCCCTTCCCACCCCTGTACCTCCTGAGTCCCGATGTCCCTCCATATTTCCTCATGGGCACCACCATCTTTTAAATGGCGGATGCATGTACAGTGCGCCCACTGAGATCTGCTGGCCAGCATCCGACAGATTAATTAATTCATTCCAGTAACATTTTGATCACTGTGATAGACCCTATCACAGTGGTCAAAATAAAAAATAGTAAGTAAACCCCCCTTTTTCACCCCCATAGGTAGGGAAAAATAATGAAATAAAGAAAATATATTTATTTTTATTTTTCCATTAGGGTTAGAATTAGGGTTAGGGTTGGAATTAGGGTTAGGGTTGAAATTAGGGTTAGGGTAGGGATTAGGGTTGGGGTTGGAATTAAGGTTAGGGTTGGAATTAGGGTTAGGGGTGTGTTGGGGTTAGGGGTGGGATAAAGGTTAGGTTTGTGGTTAGAGTTATGGTTAAGGGTTGGGATTAGGGTTAGGGGTGTGTAGGGGTTGGGGTTGTGGTTAGGGTTAGGGGTGTGTTGTGGTTAGGGTTGGAGTTAGAATTGAGGGGTTTCCACTGGTTAGGTACATCATGGGGTCTCTAAATGTGACAAGGCACCACCATTGATTCCAGACAATTTTGCGTTCAAAAAGTCAAACAGTTCTCCCTCCTTTCCGAGCCCCGACGTGTGCCCAAATAGTGGTTACCCCAACATATGGGGCATCAGCTTACTCAAGAAATATTGCACAACAACTTTGGGGGTCTAATTTCTCCTGTTACCCTTGGGAAAGTAAAAAATTGGGGACTAAAAAAATATTTTTGTGGAAAAAAAAATGATTTTTTATTTTCTTGGCTCTGCGTTATAAATTTCTGTGAAGCACTTGGGGGTACAAAGTGCTCACCACACAGGGGGTCTAGTTTCCAAAATGGGGGGTTTATACAGTTTAGGCACATTAGGGGCTCAGCTAACGTAACATGATGCCTACAGACCATTCCATCAAAATCTGAATTTCAAAACGTCACTACTTCACTTGTGAGTCCCGATGTATGCCCAAATAGTTGTTCCCCCCACATATGGGGTACCAGCGTGCTCAGGGCAAACTTGGCAACAACTATTGTGGACTAATTTCTCCTGTTACCTTTGTGAAATAAAAAATCGTGGGGTAAAAATTATTTTTTGAAGAAAAAAATTATTTTTTAATTTCACGGCTCTGCGTTATAAACTTCTGTGAAGCACTTGGGGGTTCAAAGTTCTCACCACACATCTAGATAAGTTCCTTGGGGGGTTAAGTTTCCAAAGTGGGGTCATTTGTGGGGGAGTTCCAATGTTAGGCACACAGGGGCTCACCATATGCGACATGATGTCCGCTAACGATTGGAGCTAATTTTCTACTCAAAAAGTCAAATGGCGCTCCTTCCCTTCCGAGCCCTGCCGTGCGCCCAAACAGTGGTTTATGACCACATGTGTGAAATCGGTGTACTCAGGAGAAATTGCCCAACAAATTTTTTGATTAATTTTATCCTGTTGCCATTGTGAAAATGAAAAAATTGAGGCTAAAAGAAAATTTTGTGAAAAAAAGTACTTTTTCATTTTTACAGTTCAATTTGTGAAGCACTTGGGGTTTCAAAGTGCTCACTATGCATCTAGATAAGTTCCTTGGGGGGTCTAGTTTCCAAAATGGGGTCACTTGTGGGGGAGCTGCAAAGTATAGGCACACAGGGGCTGTCCAAATGCGACATGGTGTCCGCTAATGATTAGAGATAATTTTCTATTCAAAAAGTCAAATGGCGCTCCTTCCCTTCCAAGCCCTGCCGTGCACCCAAACAGGAGTTCCCCCCACATATGGGGTTTTTAGCGTACTCAGAACAAATTGGAAAACAACTTTTGGGGTCCACTTTCTCCTTTTACGCTTGGGAAAATAAAAAAATTGATGCCAAAAGATCATTTTTGCGACTAAAAAGATAAATGTTCATTTTTTCCTTCCATGTTGCTTCTGCTGCTGTGAAACACCTGAACGGTTAATAAACTTCTTGAATGTGGTTTTGATCAGCTTGAGGGGTGCAGTTTTTAGAATAGTGTCACTTTTTGGTATTTTCAGCCATATAGACCCCTCAAACTGACTTCAAATGTGAGGTGGTCCCTAAAAAAATGGTTTTGTAAATTTTGTGGTAAAAATGAGAAATCGCTGGTCAACTTTTAACCCTTATAACTTCCTAACAAAAAAAAAAAATATTGTTTCCAAAATTGTGCTGATGCAAATTAGACATGCGGAAAATGTTATTTACTAACTATTTTGTGTCACACAAGGTTTAACAGAATAAAAATTAAAAATTTGAACGAAAAAATTATTGACTAAATTTACCACTAACATGAAGCCCAATATGTCATGAAAAAACAATCTCAGAATCACTAGGATACGTTGAAGCGTTCCTGAGTAATAACTCATAAAGGGACACTGGTCAGAATTGCAAAAAATTGCAAGGTCATTAAGGTCAAAATAGGCTAGGCTGGGTCATGAAAAAATGAACAATATTTGCTTGATGTTTACAAAAATGTATGTATAAAGCAAATATACAGCAATCAGCACCTGCCTAATATTGAAAGTCACCAGACCAGACTGACGGCTCCCATTGTTGTAAGATCCAGTTCTCATACTCACTTAACCTTTATAGCACCTATCAACAAAGGAATAGGGTCAGTATGGACACACTGACCCCTCTGCTGCTACACAGATATATATGATACTCTGCATTTTCTGACACTTTTCTATTCTAGCTGCAATACTCTGTATCCTCTGACACCTTTATAGTTTAGCTGCGATATTCTGTATTCTATGACAATTTTCTATCCTACTGCGATACTTTACATTCTCAAACTCCTTTCTAATCTTGGTTTGATATTGTACATTCTCTGACACCTTTCTATCTTAGCTGCGACGCTCTATATTCTCTGACACCTTTCTCTTCTAGCTGTGACACTCTGTATTCTCTGACACCTTTCTATCCTAGCTGCGATACTCTTTATTTTATGACACTTTTCTATCCTAGCTGTGATACTGTATATTCTCAGACTCCTTTCTATCCTAGCTGGGAATATTCTGTATTTTCTGACAACTTTCTATCCTAGCTGCGATACTCTGTATTCTCTGACACCTTTCTATCCTAGCTGTGATACTCTGTATTCTCTGACATCTTTCTATCCTAGCTGTGACACTCCGTATTTTATGACACCTTTCTATACTAGCTGTGACACTCTGTATTCTCTGACACCTTTCTATCCTTGCTGTGACACTGTGTATTCTCTAACATCTTTCTATACTACCTATGACACTGCATTCTCAGACACTTTGCTATCCTAGCTGCGGTAATCTGTATTCTCTGACACCTTTCTATCCTAGCTGTGATACTCTGTATTCTCTGACACCTTTCTATCCTAGCTGTGGCACTCTGTATTCTATGACATCTTTCTATCCTAGCTGTGACACTCCGTATTTTATGACACCTTTCTATACTAGCTGTGACACTCTGTATTCTCTGACATTTTTCTATACTACCTATGACACTGCATTCTCAGACACTTTGCTATCCTAGCTGCGGTAATCTGTATTCTCTGACACCTTTCTATCCTAGCTGTGATACTCTGTAACCTTTGACAGTTTTCTATCCTAGATGTGATACTCTACAATCTCTGACATCTTTCTATCCTAGCTGCGATACTCTGTATTCTCTGACATCTTTATATTTTAGATGCGACACTCTGTATTCTCTGACACATTTATATTTTAGCTGTGATACTCTGTATTCCTTGACACCTTTCTAGCCTAGTTGCGATACTCTGTATTCTCTGACACCTTTATATTTTAGCTGTGATACTATGTATTCCAACACCTTTCTATCCTAGCTGCGATACTCTGTATTCTCTGACACCTTTCTATCCTAGCAGTGACACTCTGTATTTTATGACACCTTTCTATCCTAGCTGTCACCCTCTGTATTCTCTGACACCTTTCTATCCTAACAGTGACACTCTGTATTCTCTGACATTGTTCTATCCTAGTTATGACACTCTGTATTTTATGACACCTATCTATCCTAGCTGTGACGCTCTGCATTCTCTGACATCGTTCTATCATAGTTATGACACTCTACATTCTCAGACACTTTTCTATCCTTGCTGTGGTAATCTGTATTCTCTGACACCTTTCTATCCAAGCTGCAATACTGTGTAATTCTCTGACACTTTTCTATCCTAGCTGCGGGGTAATCTGTATTCTCTGACACCTTTCTATCCTAGCTGCAATACTCTGTATCCTTTGACACTTTTCTATCCTAGATGTTATACTCTACAATCTCTGACATCTTTCTATCCTAGCTGCGATGCACTGTATTCTCTGACATCTTTATATTTTAGATGCGACACTCTGTATTCTCTGACACATTTATATTTTAGCTGAGATACTCTGTATTCCCTGACACCTTTCTAACCTAGCTGCGATACTCTGTATTCTCTGACACCTTTATATTTTAACTGCGACACTCTGTATTTTCTGACGCTTGTCTATCCTAGATGTGACACTCTTTATTCTCTGACACCTTTCTATTCTAGCTGCAATACTGTGTATTCTCTGACACCAGTGATGGGAAAGCGTGCTCACCACTACTCGATACTCGTACTGAGCAGTGCCAAGTATCGCATGGTGCTAGAGTCACCAAGCCACGGCTGCCGGAACGGAAGTGTGTCACATCATGTGACAATCCGGTTTCTGTGGTCACAGGGGACACCTGTATCGATTTGGTTATAGGGGACTCCTGTGCAGTGTCTCTCTGTCTCACTCTAACTCTCTCCAATATGCTCTCTCTGATACTCACTATCTCTCCGATTTTCTCTCCCATTCTCTATTCTCTGGCATCTTTCTATTATTGCTGCAAACTTTGACAATTGTTAATAATTTCAAGTAATGCTCAAGAGATTTGCTCATCTGTAGTACGTACTAACTGCTGCATGACATGAACAGCCCACAAGTCATATCATATGCAGGGAACATCTCACAGGACCTGCCACATTCTGTATCTGCTACATAATGGGAAGACCCTACAAGATTTGTGTTATATTAGGAATTACCCATATGACCTGACTGGTGGGCACTGTACTGCATAAGGAAAGTGCCCCTGACTGTTGCTCCTTTCCTCCCCTCCCCTTCCCTTAGGGTTAATAGAGCTGGCCCACCCACATCGTTGTTTGGGGCGGGTATTTAATGTTATAGGGCCAATGGGGATCAGGAAGGGGTTGGCCCAGCCCCTTCCTGTAGTTATATAGCACCAGATCCGAGGCCGCCCTCCCTCTTTCCTCATGGCAGCTGATCCTGGAAGTGCTTGTCAAGCACTGTCCGGCGGTATTATGGCAGACCCTCTTATGGAGGCCCTACGCTTAAGGGTAATGCAGGAGGGAGAGTCCTGGCTACATAGCTTCCTAGCGAGGATCGACGCTCACCTGGCGTCCCCGCGGGCTGCAGCTTCTCTGGAGGTGCCCGGTCCTGGCGCGACTTCATCGCGGTCAGGTCTGGCTGCTGCCGCGGTGTTACAGGAACAGCCGGCAGCGGTGGGGGTGGTGGGAGGCAAGCGGTCCGCCCTCCTTTACGGCTGCGCGATGCCTCGCCGGCGTTGGCCGGGGTTTCCCGGCGGCGCGCGGCTAGGCGGAAGTCGCCGCCCCCAGACTTCCGGTCCAGAGACGCTGAGCATGCAGCGGCACCTGCACATGGGGGAAGGGGGCGCCGATTCAACGCTACACTGTCGCAAGGGGTCGGGGAGTCTGAGGGCCCCAGACAAGCGCCTAGCATAGCGGGGGTGATTGGGAGGGATCTGGGCCAGGCGGTAGGGGGGATTAACTCGAGTGGGATAATGGGTGGCATTATGGGTGGGAGGCATAGTGCAACCTCCTCTGGGTCAGCAGAGGAACAGGGTACTGAGCAGCCCAGGGTGGAGGAACAGAGGAGGGGTAGTGTGTCACAGGCTCATGTTGCGGGGGCGGTCCAAGCATCCTCTCCTTCTGCAGATTTGGTTACGCCGTGCACTATAGTGCCTGCTCCGGCACCGCAGAATGGTGGTGTCCAGGGGGTTGTTTGTCTGAGCCAGGCCCCCGCTTCTGCCGTAGCTAGTGGTAGCAGGGAGGCTTCAGTTGCTGCTGCAGTGGCTGATTCCCCCACGAGGAGGAGGCGAAGCAGGCGTAGACAACGGGGATCCTCCTCCTCTTCCTTTTATTCATCGTCCCCACAGTCGCGCTGTCACTGGTACCACGCATCGCAGCGACGCCATAAGAGATCGAGGCAGTCAGGCCGCAGGGGTTCCTCTCGTGGTCGTCACCTTCCCCGGTCCTCGGGACATGGCTCTCCATCTTCAGTGTCAGAGGTGTCCAGCGCATCTGTGAGTCCCGAGCAGGTTCGTGGTCCTCCTTCCGAGCGCCGGGAGTCGAGGGCTCGATCAAGGACTTACAGCCTGGTCGAGGCGAGGGCAACTCCCGAGGCTACAACTCACGGCACCATCATTCCGGCGGGTCATCCGGGAGCCGGAGTTCCTCCATCTATGGGAGTCCCTCGTCCAACGGTGAATCCGGGTGAGTGTTCCCTGTCGGGTTCTCCATGTGTGGATAATGCAGCTATGTTATCTGTTTTGCAAGCTTTGATCGGGCAATTACCCCCCAAAGCTAGTACGGCAATGGAGTTTCACAAGGGGGATGCCCCATTTTGCAGGGGTGTATAAGGATACCATGTTTTGCGGGTTTAGTGCACTTGGGTCGCACATTGATGATGATACTAAAAAGAAGATTTGGAGTAACGATTATATAGATATTTGGTCATTGGTTTCGGTGGACCAGCACACCGTGGACAAAGAAAGGAGGCTGGTTGAGAGGTTTTCGGAAAGAGTGCGTCCAAAGGTGGCTAAAACTATGAATAATTGGTTGCAAGCTTTCGCTGTACTGGGTTGCATTATGGGGCACAAACCGCTGCTCCGAGGTGTTTATCTACCAGGATATGATCTACAACTCATATAAGGCTCATGGGGGGGCAGCTTGGTGGAGGTACGATGAGGAATTCAGGAGGCGGTTAGCCCTTCACCTGGAAATTGGTTGGGGGGTGAAGGTGACTGAGGTTTGGTTGCGTCTTTTGATGACCCAGAAGCAGTATCCCTTTCCGTCAGCGGCTGCTGGACAAGGATCAACAGGTTCCAGTTCAGTGGTCGTGCGGAGACCCGGTACCTGTTGGTTGTTTAATGAGGGACACTGTCAGTTTTACGGACTCTGCAAATTCCGACATGAATGTTCGGCATGTGGAGGTTCCCACCCGGCGTCTAGGTGTTCCCGCCCTGCGGGAAAGCTGCCAGTCAGGCCGCAGCAAACTGAGAAAGACTCCGGTGAACGTAGTCGCAATGGAACCATGGTTAGACCGTTATCCTAACAAGGAGGCTGCAGGTATGCTGCGTTTTGGTTTTTCGGAAGGTTTTTTTCATCCCATTTAAATTGCATAGGTCCCCCGGTTTGTCGGCAAATTTGAAGTCTGCTCGCGAACACCCGGATGTTCTGGTGGCGAAAGGGTCTTCGGTGAATGATGGTATTTCCCCTGATGATGTGTCAGTATCTTATGCCTCCTTCGACAGGGCTGTGGCTTTGATTAGGACCGCGGGGGAAGGAGCCTGGTTGGCGAAGACTGATATCGATTCAGCGTTTCGTTTGTTGCCGGTGCATCTGGATTGTTTTCATTTGTTGAGTTATCAGGTAGAAGGAGAGTTTTATTTTAATACGTGTCTTCCCATGGGATGTTCTATTTTGTGCTATTATTTTGAGCTTTTTAGTACGTTTTTGGAGTGGGTAGTGAGATGGGAATCTGGAAGTAGGTCCGTCACTCATTACCTGGACGATTTCCTTTTTGTCGGCCCAAATGACTCAGAGGTGTGTAGTAATTTGCTTTCAACATTTACGTCAATCGCGCGGACGATTGGTGTGCCTTTGTCGCCAGAGAAGACCATCGGTCCGGTTCACACCTTGTCATTTTTAGGCATTGAAATTGATACGGTAGCAATGGAGTATCGACTGCCGAGCGACAAGATTGAGAAATTGGTCTCGTTGATTGAGGGTTTCATGTCAGTTCGGAAGGTTACCCTTTTGCAGATGCAATCACTGTTGGGGTTGTTGGTTTTGCGAGTAGAGTCATGCCGGTGCGTAGGGCGTTTTCACTACGGCTGTCGTTGGCTACAAAAGGGGCCTCTAGCCCACACCACAGGGTGCGGGTTACGAGGGCCATGAAGGCAGATTTGGAGGTGTGGCTTTCCTTTTTGCAAACATTCAATGGTCACATTTGCTTTATGTTACCGTGCCGGACGGCACAGGATTTGAATTTGTTTACGTCGGGGGATGGTGTCGTTGGTTTCACGTCAGGATTTGGGAATCGTTTGTGTCAGGAGAATTGGCCAGATTTTTGGGTCAGGTTGGGTTTTGGTCGTGACAGGACCCTGTGTGCGATTTTTCCAATCGTTGTTTTGTTTGAGTTGTGGGGTGCTTTGCTGTGCAATCAGGAGATTCATTGGAGGATGGTTAATCCATTGGTGTCTTGCTGTCTCAATCATATGTCATCTAGGTTTCCGCCAGTTTTGGGCCTTCTTCGTAGCCTTTGTTTTGCTCTGTTTGAAATTCAACATTTCGCTTCGGGCTCAACTGGTGCAAGGCCCCGATGGTTTGTTGCTTAACGTCTCTGATTTTTCTGACTTGCAGGTTTCCACGGATCCTGGTCCCAATGCCCTTCCAGATGTTTTCAGTTGCCCGCAGATTCTGTGGGACGTGGTCGGGAACAGTTGATGTCCCTTGTCCTTTCCTCTGTGTCCCAGTCGACTTGGCGAGTATATGGTAAGGCATGGACGGAATGGTGGCAGTTGGTGGGTCACAGATCTGTTCAAGCATGTGAGACTTCGAGATTGCAAGTGATGGTTGAGTACTTGTGTCAGTTGCATAGTAAGGGTCTGTCGGGTATGTCAGCACAACAGCGCTTGTCAAGCGTTGCTTTTCACTTTCAGTTATTGGGTTGGTCTGATGTTACGAAACGTTTCATTGTTAGGCAGGCTATGAAGGGTTGGAGGAGGGTCCAGCCTAGTAATGAGTGTAGGCATCCGGTGTCCCTTGCCCTTCTTAGTCAACTCATAGGTATTACAGATAAAGTGTGCAATTCTGCGTTCGAAGCAGCCCTTGTGTCCGCCACTTTTGGATTGGCATTCTTTGGGGCCTTAAGGGTTGGGGAGTTGGTTCCGCGTTCGAAGCTTGATTTAGGGTGTGGTTTGCGGTTTGCGGATGTGGTTTTCTTGGACGAGTCGGTGCGCGTGAGAATACGTAAATCGAAGACTGATCCTTTGGGTAGGGGTTCCTGGGTTTTGCTACGTGCTGCCAGATTCCTGTTGCGCCCAGTCGCTTTGCTTAAGACATATGTGTCATATGAGGACAGGAGGTAGTTTTTTCTTTGCGCATGCAGATCATTTACCTTTAACTAGGTATCAATTTCAGGCTGTGTTTAATAGATGTTTGAAGGAGTTAGGAGTTCCAGCTGGTGAGTATGGCACCCATTCTTTCCGCATTGGGGCAGCTACGGAGGCGGCTAAGGAGGGTCTTCCTGATGCCAAAGTTCAGTGGATAGGGAGGTGGAAATCAGCATGCTTTGCTCGTTAGATTCGTCCGGATTTGTTATATTAACAATTTATTTTTCTGCAGATTCCGTCAGACCGACTGTATGGTTGCTGGGACATTCCTATATTTTCTGGGCTGCGCAACGAGCTGAGTGTCACCCAGGTGTATGGCACCTTGGATTTCGGGATGTGGCTTTCATGTGGTGAGGCATTAGGGGCCTGCAGTGGCCGCAAGTTTTACCGGAGGTTGTTTCGATCGCGAGAGGAGCTCGGGGGCCGAGCATTTTGGTGTTACATGCGGGGGGAAACGATCTGTGCTCGTACAAGGTGGCGGAGCTTCTAACTATGATGCGGGCTGATATGGAACGCTTTCATAGTTTTTTCCAGGAACTGGTGCTAGTTTGGTCGGAGATTGTTCAGAGGGCGGTGTGGCAAGGGGCTCATGATGGTATGGCAGTTGAACGCTTGAGGAGGTCTATCAATGCCCGTATCTCTAGGTTTGTGCGTGAGAGGTTCGGTGTGGTTGTTCGACACAGACAACTGGAAGGAAATAACAGTGCTCTGCTAAGGCCTGACGGGGTGCATTTGAATGACATCGGGCTCGATATCTTCTTATCCGGTCTGCAAGATGGAATAGAGCAAGCTTTGCTATTGATGGGTGGGGGTCGGAGTCCTGTTTAGAAACAGGATCCTCCGTGGCGGTGAAAGAAGGAATGGCACAAATTTACGGCTTGCTGGCTGACTTGCCTGCGAATACAGAACAGGGCATTTGGCAGCGAGCGCGTGTTAAAAGAAGCTAAGTGCCTTTAAAATGGTTGTTTGAGAAACATTCAATAAAGCTGTGACCGACCTTCACCCATCATTTGGTTTCTGAGTTTGATTTATTATTGGTTAGGTGGGGTAGAGGAAATGCTATTGGGGTTTTAACCCTGAGTCACAACAGTCTGGTGGGCACTGTACTGCATAAGGAAAGTGCCCCTGACTGTGGTGCCTTTCCTCCCCTCCCCTTCCCTTAGGGTTAATAGAGCTGGCCCACCCACGTCATTGTTTGGGGCGGGTATTTAATGTTATAGGGCCAATGGGGATCAGGAAGGGGTAAGCACAGCCCCTTCCTGTAGTTATATAGCACCAGATCCGAGGCCGCCCTCCCTCTTTCCTCATGGCAGCTGATCTTGGAAGTGCTTGTCCCACCCTCCCTCCCCTTTTGTTATGATTGTTTACTAATGTTCATTCTGTTCTGTTTATTGTAGTTTCAACTTTCAAGTCACAGTGGTGAAAGAAGGAATGGCACAAAGCTACGGCTTGCTGGCCGACTTGCCTCGGGAACAGAGAACAACCCACAACTCAAGCAGTACATGAAGAACACCTCAAAGAAATAGTCCAATAAAGGAAATAAGCCATAAGAGCTGCCTTTTTAGAATTGCTCTGATGGTTAGACCCAGAATATAACTATGCTGCACACACATAGTCTGTGTAATCCTAAAGAAAATAATCATCTTGCTCAGTCTGATACTAAACTCTCAATTCAGTGTCAGAACATTTCTCGTCCTCATTAAGACGTAATTTCTTCAGAGCTAGCTATTCAGATTTGCGCGCAGCCAAGAATCATTATCGTAAATGGTCAATGAAACACAATTCAGAGTTCAAAGATTTATTTTTGCTTCCCTCGATCTGTATAATAAATGAATCAGAAGAAATTCTTACTGTACAAACAACCATAGGGGTTTTGTGGTCATAGAGAGTCGGTAGGACTTAATTGCTGGGATTGTGTAATGTCAATGACATTTCGAGTCTCGTAGATGAAAGGGTCCATGTGTTATACATTATTGATTACACATTAAACACAAAATAAGTCAAGTACCTGCGCACAGTACACCGTGTCTCTTATTATTGTGCTAATAAATCTGCTGCTTATCAATAATTTATGTTAAATATTTGCAGACTGACTTGATAGGATTATTGACGAGAAGGAGAAAATTATTACAGTCAACCAGTCCTGGCAATAAATGAAAATCCTCATATTATCCTATGCAGAGGATGGAGGATGATGCAAGGTGGATAGAAAAAAAAAAGGTTTTACTATTGTGATGCAGTGACCCCTGTTACAGCTAGGGGACATTGTATGTGCTCCTCAGGATATGCATGCAGGCGTTTCATTGATTGTGATGGTTAAACAGTGACCGGTACAATTGTAAATGGCCGGTATGTGTCGCAGAGGTCCTCCGCGCCGTAAACCCAAAAATGATATTGTTGTGCTGGGACTAGTAGTCCATGAATTTATTTACCTATAAGGGGAGCTTATAGGGCTAGTCGGAGAGCTGGGCGAGATCGACTAGCCACATATACACCGCCCACATATGGGGGGTGGTTTGGGATATATAATGTGACTGAGGTCTGGTCACATGGTCGTGTGTTTTGAGCCTGAGTGGTCAGAGTGCAAGGTCCTGGAAAGCCTGTGTGTTGGGAGCTGCTAACTTCCTGAAGAGCACATAGTGAGGCCTTGGACCTGGAGGCCGGTGTGTTAGGAGGTCCCTGAATTGCACCCGGTGAGGCCTGCCTGTTGGATGATCCCAGGGGGATGGAGGTCCTGAATAGCACCCACTGCGGCCATGTGTGAGCAGAGTCTGTGATGGCCCTGAGCTTGGAGAGAGAGAGAACTGACAAGGAGTCGGCATCTGGAGCAGGAGCTCCTGTAAGGTATCTCCACAGACTGTTGGCGCTTATAAATTTCTGTGAACGTTAATGAACTGTTTGGCGTGCGGTCGCCCATGGTCACTGGACAGAGAGGTCCAGCGTATCTAGGGACTGCAAGTTAAAGCCATACATTGAAATATTATGGACGGTGGTAGCAGGGCCAGACACTGACATCTTGGGGCCACTGTGCAAGAAATGTGTCTGTGCCCCCCTCCTTTTATGGCGTCAAAGCTACATGTGTGTATATATATATATATATATATATATATATATATATATATATATATATATATATAAATCAAGGCAGAAAAGTCCAGCAAGCGGAAACTTCAGGTGGTATAATAAAATCCAAGAATTTTTATTGCAGATAATTTAAAAAATCCTGAGTTCAGTAACAAGATGCAGACATAATGCTGAACAGACTACGCGTTTCGGCGGTAACAACTACCGCCTTCTTCACGGTCAGTGAATATATACAAGAATATAACTGCTATAATACTGCCCATATGTACAAGAAAATAACTACTATCATACTGCCCCATGAACAAGAATATAAGTACTAGAATACTGTTCCTATGTACAAGAATATAACTACTATAATACTGCTCCTATGTACAAGAATATAACTACTATAATACTGCCTCCTATGGACAAGAATATAACAGCTATAATACTGTCCCTATGTACAAGAATATAACTAATATAATACTGCTCCCTATGTACAAGACTATAACTACTATAATACTGCTCCTATGTACAAGAATATAACTACTATAATACTGCCCCCTATGTACAAGAATATAACTACTATAATACTGCCCCTATGTACAAGAATATATCTACTATAATACTGCCCCCTATGTACAAGAATATAACTGCTATAATACTGCTCCTATATACAAGAATATAATTGCTGAAATACTGCCCCTATGTACAAGAATATAACTACTATAATACTGCTCCTATGTACAAGAAAATAACTACTATAATACTGCCCATATGTACAAGAATATAACTGTTATAATACTGCCCATATGTACAAGAATATAACTGCTATAATTCTGCCCCTTTGTACAAGAATATAACTGCTATAATACTGCCCATATGTACAAGAATATAACTACTAGAATACTGCTCCTGTGTACAAAAATATAACTATAATACTGCACCCTACGTACAAGAATATATCTACTGTAATACTACCCCCTATGTACAAGAATATAACTGCTATAACACGGCTCCTATATACAAGAATATAACTACTACAATACTGCCCCTATATACAAGAATATAACTACTGTAATACTGCCCCTATGAACAAGAATATTACTGCTATACTGCCCCTATGTACAAGAATATAACTACTATAATACTGCTTCGATATACAAGAATATAACTATTATAATACTGCTCCTATATACAATGAGTACAGAAAGTATTCAGACCCCTTTATAACTACTATATTACTGCTCCTATATACAAGAAAATAACTGCTATAATACTGCCCATATGTACAAGAAAATAACTACTATCATACTGCCCCATGTACAAGAATATAACTACTATAATACTGCCCCTATGTACAAGAATATTTAACTACTATAATACTGCTCCTATATACAAGACTATAACTACTAAAAAACTGCCTCTATGTCCAAGAATATATAACTGCTATAATATTGCTTTGTATGTGCAAGAATATAACTACTATAATATCGCAAATATGTACAAGAATATATCTACTATATTACTGCTCCGAAATACAAGAATATAACTATTATAATACTGCTCCTTTATACGATGAGTACAGAAAGTATTCAAACCCCTTTAAATTTTTCCATCTTTGCTTCATTGCAGCCATATGGTAAATTAAAAAAGTTAAATTTTTTCTCATTAATGTACACTTTGCACCCCATCTTGACTGAAAAAAAACAGAAATGTAGAATTTTTTGCAAATCTGTTAAAAAAAAGAAAAACTGGAATATGACATGGTCATACTGTTTGCTGACACATTCATATTTAAGTCACATGCAGTTCATTTCCATGTGATCCTCCTAGACATGGTTCTACTTCTTCATTGGAGTCCAACTGTATTTAATTAAACTGATAGGACTTGATTTGTAAAGGCACACACCTGTCTATAGAAGACCTCACAGTGCATGTCAGACCAAATGAGAATCATGAGGTCAAAGGAACTGGCCAAAGAGCTCAGGGACAAAATTGTGGCAGGGCACAGATCTGACCAAGGTTACAAAATAATTTCTGCAGTACGCAAGGTTCCTAAGAGCACAGTGTCCTCCATAATTCTTAATTCTTAAATGGAAGAAGTTTGGGACCACCAAAAGTCTTCCTAGACCTGACCATCCAGCCAAACTGAGCAATTGTGGGAGAAGAGCCTTGGTGAGAGAGGTAAAGAAGAATCCCAAGATCACTGTAGCTGAGCTCCACAGATGCAGTAGGGAGATGGGAGAAAGTTCCACAAAGTCAACTATCACAGCAGCCCTCCACCTGTCTAGCCTTAATGGGAGAGTTACCTCTCAGTGCAAGACATATAAAGGCCCTCATAGAATTTGCTAAAACACACATGAAGGACTCCCAGACTATGAGAAATAAGATTCTCTGGTCTGATGAGATGAAAATAGAACTTTTTGGTGATAAATCTAATCTGTATGTGTGGAGAAAACCAGGCACTGCTCATCACCTGCCCAATACAATCCCAACAGTAAAACATGGTGATTGCAGCACCATGCTATGAGGGTGTTTTTCACCTGCAGGGACAGGACAACTGGTTGCAATTAAAGAAAACATGAGTGCAGCCAAGTACAGAGATATCCTGGATGAAAACCTCTTCCAGAGTGCTCTGGACCTCAGAATTGGCCGAAGGTTCACCTTCCAACAAGACAATGACCCTAAGCACACAGCTAAAAGTAACAAAGGAGTGGCTTCAGAACAACTCTGTGACGATTCTTGACTGGCCCAGCCAGAGCCCTGACCTAAACCCAATTGAGCATCCCTGGAGAGACCTGAAAATGGCTGTCCACCAACATTCACCTTCCAACCTGACGGATCTGAAGAGGATCTGCAAGGAAGAATGGCAGAGGATCCCCAAATCCAGGTGTGAAAAACTTGTTGAATCATTCCCAAGAAGACTCATGGCTGTACTAGCTCAAAAGGGTGCTTCTACTCAATACTGAGGCAAAGGGTCTGAGTACTTATGACCATGTGATATTTCAGTTTTTCTTTTTTAATAAATTTGCAAAATGTCTACATTTCTGTTCTTTTCAGTCAAGATGGGGTGCAGAGTGTACATTAATGAGAAAAAAGATGAACTTTTTTGAATTTACCAAATGGATGCAATGAAACAAAGAGTGAAAAAATTCAAAGGAGTCTGAATACTTTGAGTACCCAATGTACAAGAATATAACTACCATAATGCTGCCCCTATGTGCAAGAATATAACTATCCAGGCATTCAATAGGATGTAGGTTCTTCTGGATGTGCTAAAAGTTGCAAGTTCTTATCCACAATTCAGGGCAATTACCTCTCTCAGCTGGTTAATGAACCGACCAGGGGAGGTAGTCTGCTGGATCTGCTTCTGTCAAATAAACCAGATATAATTTCAGATCTACAGGTCAGGGAGCATTTGAGATGCAGTGACTATAACTTTTATGAGTGTGTCAGAGGCTAAAGACAGTTGCACTGAATCTAGCTGTGGAATGTCTCTGAATTTGGCCTTGCTGACACCTTCTTAAGCCTTCTGACACTTTGATTTAATGGCAACCTCTCTGTGGCTCTAATTGACATACCTGGACCTGGGTGTTTATAGACTCTCTGATGCTGGGAGTTGCCCGTAATATTTCCATTCTCCCTGTTGAGGCTTGGAGCGATAGCAGTCAGCTATCTTCTTCTTTAATTTTGCTGGAGGACGTCTGTGTTACATCTCTGAGTTTACTCAAGATAAGTGTTCCCCTTGTTCGTCTGCTAAAAAAAAAAATAAATTCTGGCCTTTTGATTTTTGTGTCGTTACCCTGCTAACTGATTGAATTTATTTATTTTATATTTTATATCTTGATAGATCTTACATTTCTGAATGCAGCAATACCAAATATGTATTTTTTTATTTGTATTCTTTTTAATGGAGCAAAAACAGGTTGATATGAACTTTTGTGGGGTTTTTTTTCATATTTTTATATTTTGATAAACTTTTTCCGCACATTTTACTGACTTCAATAGGCCCCTCAGAAGACAGGAAACTCCCATTTCTTTTGCTTTTTACTGTATTCTATAGTCCCCAAAGGAGACTTGAAGCTGTGATAGTCCAGTCGCCTGTTCTAGCTTCTTCCCTATGTATAGCAAAAATTGCAATCTCCTATTAGTGATGAGCGAGCATACTTGTTGCTCGGGTCTCCCCGAGCATGCTTGGGTGGTCTCTGAGTATTTTGGCGTGCTCGGAGATTTAATTTTCCTCGCCTCAGCTGCATGATTTGCGACTGCTAGACAGCTTGAATACATGTGTGGAATGCCTGTTTTTAGGGAATTCCCACATGTATTCAGTCTGTCTACAAGTCGCAAATCATGCAGCTGAGACGACGAAAATTAAATCTCTGAGCACGCAAAAATACTTGGAGATCACCCAAGCAACGATGCTACTCGCCCATCACTATCTCCTATAAATGCCATAATGTGTCGACATGGGGGGGTCAGCAGGCTACCTGGTCCGCTAGCCGAAACTGCATGGACCAGGGATCATCCCACCGAACGCCCGCTCTCCTTTCACCATGGGCATAACACTACTCAGACAACACAGAGTGAGGGTAAAACAGTGTGGAAATATTTCATTGAACAACAAAACAGGCAGATAACATGTAGAACAGTTCCAGCACAACACTCAAGATGGTGCACATTAGAGTATCAACCTTCGGTTGACTCACCTTGATAAGAGCATCTGTGACTTCAGAGCCCACTACCCCTCCTGTGGCATGCACAAAGAGGAGATAACGTCAAGCTTAGGAAGACGACAGTCCATTGAGGTACAAAGCCAGTTGACCGGAGTGTCACAACCTGGTGTTAAGTGTTGGTGTCCTCACTCCTCACGGGATAGCTCCAAAGCCTTATCTGCCTCTGTGGTCCCCATTCGGGTCTGGCTGCTCAGATTTCTGATCAGCACAGACGTCGGTCAAGCACCTTGCTCATACTCGTGCTACACGCTTGGTTGCTCCTGGCTCTTCAGCAATGTCTATGGGAGCCAGTGATACACAGGTGTAGTCCTGTGCTCTGGAGCCTAAGGCCAGAGATCATCTTACTGAGCATGTTGGTGATATGGCATCTCCTCATTGGTTGTCGGACGTCACCTTCTCAGGTGATGTGTCAGCTCCGGATTGGCCTGCGGGCGATGTCATGGCCGGCTGGACATGAGTGTTTCAGGAGGAGCCTAATGTATAAATGGCTCTCAGAGGAGCATGCTGGTGTGCTACTATCATTTATGTTATGGCGTGTGAGTGTGGACACTCTACCATTCTGTCTGCAGGTTGTGTGAGTCTGTCTAAGCTCTGGGACTGTCCTCGTAGGGAAGCAGTTAGCATCAGTGGAGGAAATTAGGATCTTGGCTTAGCACCAGTTTCCTTCATGTGTACTGTTAGCACAGTTGAGTTACTGGGCAAGTCCAACTCCTAGCCTATAGGGTATTATATCTAGCATCATATAAGTTTCACGTGCTTTATCCCTGTGATGTTTAACATGGTATTGCTCTTAGCATCCTTTTGTACAGAATTCCTCTGTGAAGTAATGGAGCTCAGTACTCAGTGTTCCATTCACATTGTGTGGTGTTAACACAGTGTGTTCAAGCAATCGCTCACTGTGTAGTTTCCGTCATTGTTCACTAGCAGCAGTTAATCATCTCTACATGGTGGACCCCAGGTTGCGATTACATTTATTTTATTACAATTTATTTTAATTTAGTGCAATCCGCCAACCCTAACACTTGGTTCCTATAAACATCTCCATTAAGCCATATTTGTGGTTGAGCAATGGTCAATGGAGCAGACCTGGATTCTTCCAGCCAGGGTCGAAGGTCCCCTAAGCTGGCATCCTGTAGAATAACAAATCTATGTTACCCATGATGTCTTGTCTGCTGTCCTTTAGAGAGTCTCTGGTTCTTTGGATGTCTGGATCTCTTGGCTCTCTGGAGGTTTCCTATTATACTTTTCTTCTGATTGTTCCACTCCTGGTTTTAGCTTACAAATATTGACCGAATACTGAACGTGTGAACGTGGCCTTTATTTGAAGAGTAATTGACATATTGTAGATTGCAGGCCAGTTTCCACAGTGTTGAAATACAGCGCTGTGAGCATGAGATTTACATAAATCCCATACACTTGGCTGGACATGTAAAAATGTCACAAATTTCTCATCTTGGAAACTTAGAGTTCCATTCAAATCCATTATCATGTTTATCAGAACATATTCCTTATTCAAATATGCTAATAAAGCACACAGTGAACCCTAGGTGTGGCTGACCAGCTGAATGCGCCTTCCTACCTTCAGTTTATTAGGGCTATGTCCTCTAGAAGGGGCTGTGCTAGGTTTGGAAAGTCATTTTCTGGTGACAGACTCACTTTAAAGACCCAGCACTAATATCTAGAACGTTCATCCCTCTAATGATATTCTGGATCTGTTCATGCAGTAGGTGTAAATAAGTGTTATGTTAAAAGGTCAGGAACCCGGTAGATATTTGGGGTGTTAATAAAGGATTGAAGTCAGTGTGAAATTGAGCTAATGAGGTGTTTGTTTGTGATTAGCAGGTAATTTGCAACATGCCACTTAATATGAAATCTTAGCAGCCCTTGTGAACATTTGCACTAAATTTCTTAATATATTTTGCTCTCTCTTCATTTTCTTTTCTGAGTGTTAAGTATGTGACGGCCATAAACCGAGATGGGAACAGAGAACAGACTCAGAGCTGTGCAGCAGAATATATTCTTACTAGTTTTACTTTATTCTGGAACATAGGGATTAATAGATTAATAAGTTTAGTTTGATTTTGCAGAAACTCAGAAATTCAGCAGAAACCAGCAAAGAGCCCAGTGGCCATTGTCTGCCCCTCCAATAGGTAGGTCCGCAGTATGAGCAATAGTGAAGGAAGAAAAAAAAAAGGAAAGTGGCATCTACAGTGCTCTGCAAGGAGAGACGAGCCGAGTCTAGGTAGGAGAAAACCTTTATCTCACTGTGCGTTTCATGGACGCTCCGTCCTCTTCATCAGGTATATACAGGCCCTAGGTTGCCTTCAGACATTATACAGGCAGGTGGTGACATCACAATACATACTTTTAATTCGTCACTCAATTATTACAAATTCAATTAGCAAATATTGTTTACAGACTTCTGACATTTAAAATGCAATTGATTCATTGTTAGCAAACCAGGGACACAAAAATCCAAGAGAAAATAATAATAATAATATAATAAATAAAAAAGTAGATGCCGCTTTCCTTTTTTTTTTTACATCCTTCATTCATCCAGCTGTGTATTTTCAACGGAGGGATCATGCGGGTGGCAGCAATCCGGGGGAGTTCTGTGGTAGGTGTAGAAGCAATCTGGGGGAGCTTTGTGGTTGGTGCAGAAGCAATCCAGGGGAGCTTTCATAACCTCTTTAGGAAAGCAGCGCCCTCCCTTGGTTGATGATGGCACACACGGAGCACTGCTCTTTCCTTTTCTTACCACTTTGAGCAATAGACACATGATGGTGCCCAAATCTCCATGGTTTACTTACTGTGTATGCAGGCAACGCAAGTGTCTTCAGATTTCCCACTGCTTCCACCATATTTTGTGCCATCTAATTAGTATTTTAATAACTGGAATCCTTTGCATCACCTCAACCCAAAGGCCAATAAGCGTTAAGCGGTTTTGCCGGGAGTATAAGAAGAATCCTCATCCCCTCCTGTGATCCGACTGACCCAGCCCTTCTATTTTTGATGTTGATGACGTCCCCTTGATCTTTCTTCAAGCTACAGCAGAGGGGCTGGGTTAGCGGGTTGACATCAGGCACTGAGGTTGGCCAGTACAAACCTATCCGACAGCTCGGTGCATATTAATATATACCAACACCAAATGCCACTTTCGGAGGTGCAACCGAATGCTGACAATTGTAATGGCAACAGTTTATAGGGGGAAACATGATGACAGATTAACTTTAAATAGAATCTGTCACTGGGATTCTACTAGCAAGTCCTAGGGCAGCATGAGACCCTGATTCCAATGATATGTCACTTACTGGGCTGATTATGGTAGTTTTAATAATCTCCAGCTGATAAAACTGTGATTTTATCATTAGAGAACGAGAAAACCTGCTGCCATGTAGTCCTCCATATCCATGAGCTCTGTTTAACCTCCCCCAGCAATGAATGGCAGCTTTCTGTAAACTGTCAATGTTAGGAACGGTGGAATGCACTAAATAGAAATAATAACAAAGTGCGTTCGCCTCTTGGGGTCCACCATGCAGTAGGTGTTACAACCGCTGCTGAGTAATGGCAGACGAGCAATATGGCAATATAATGCGCAAGGCTTCAACTTCACCCGAAGTGCGCAGAGCGGGCTCTGTTCACACACAGAGGTGCCGCAACAAAAACATACAAAAAGGCTGAGCCTGTTAGAGTCACAGGCATCAGGTAAATGCACACACGGTATAAGGTCACAGGAGCAGGAACTAAGACAGAGGGGCTGCGTCCGTCTAGACCTACCGTGTGTGCGGCGTCACTACTGCGAACGCCAAGAAGGACTGCTACTGCAGCGCGGCGCAGGACACTGCCACTGGACGACACAGCTACAAAGCAGGCGCAATGTCGGACGCTAGAGTAGAGGTGCGGTGTGCACAGTGGCCTAAGGCTTGCCACAGACTGGCGCAGACTACTGAACTAATTCCCTATCCACATGCGTAATATCAGAGGGAAGGGGTTTCATAATAAGTCAGACACCAGAATCATACATCTGTCACCATTCACACATAGCAGTATAGTCTATACCTGCGCATGGCGGAACAGCCATGCGTGCTTTTTATAGCAGCCGGGACATTCCAGAAGCTTCCAGATCTCCGAGATGGACCAATGAGATCTGGACCAATGAGATCTGGAGCAGGACCTGAGCACATGACTCCCGATCTCCAATGGGAAACCGTCTCATGAACATGCTCAGTAGGAGGACAGAGAGACTTAGCCCCTGGAGATATTTGCTGCAAGGCAATCTCCTCTGCGGTAGATAAAGAGCAAGAGACCGCAGAATGTAAGGGTCGGGATTCCTGCAGAGCAGATGCAGGAACCTGACTCCTAACAGCCAATCAGTGGTGTGGGTGGGGTTATAATGTTATAAATAGTTATAACAATGTTTTTATCTATAATCTGTTTCACATCTAGCAGTATTCTGAATGCTTTGTATAACCCCTCCCACACCACAAATTGGCATCTTTCTGTGTACCCTGTGCATAGGCAGAAAGCTGCTAATCAGTGGTGTACGCAGGGATATACAGAACTCTGCATTCAGAAAACTGCTAGATGTGAAGCAGATTAGAGATAAAAAACATGCTTATTCAAAAATGCAGCAAGCAGCCCAGTATGTGAAACATCACTAGAATCAAGGACTCTGCCCAAACATCAAGCTGCTCTCAGAGGAAAAATGTGCTGACAGATTCTATTTAAAAAAGGAGCTGTGCCGTGCCGCTTGGTCCCAACTGTTTTCTAATGTATGGCAAAACATTTTGCAGAAATCCCTGCTGCATATGTAGCAAACAAGGCAGAAAATTGCCCCAAAGGTCATGAAAAAGGTGAGGATAAGTGAACATACACAAGACAAATATGGCGCCATAACGGTGGGCTAACACACATTTAGGCATATTGAAAGCAAATCATAAAAATAGAAAATAAAGAGGAGTTTGTTTTTGAACCGTGCACCGGCGAGCCTAATATTGTTACAGTCACAGAGACAAATGACTGGGAGTCTGCTGTACACTTCCAGCCTCCGGGATACAGCAACCTGACCTGCCGACTGCTAATAATGCCGCCAACAGCTTCTCCACTACATAAAACCTGCAAAGTCAAAAGGCCAGCGTTTCTATCAGCTGAAAAATAATTGACAAGTGCCGTCAGACAATTATTTTCTCATGCAGGTTACCAGAGGAAGGTGAGAGCAAACATGGGAGAGATGACGGAGAACACAACGCGTTTCAGTACGGAGGGGCAAACAAGTTGTTAGAGAAATGCCACTTAGTACTTTGTAGAAGAGGTCGAGGTGGCCGCCGTGACATTTGAAAAAACACCTTAGTAACACGGCGCCAAGTACTAACCAATAAACCAGGTGCCCCCGGGGGTCTGAGAACACAATCGTCATTCATTATAGAGTTGAGACAAATTAAAATTGATATTCTAGAACAAGAACAGTCGGGAAATAGAAAAATGAGAAAATAAAAGAGAGAATGAAATGTTTCAAAGTACTCGGTGGAGATTTTCATGTTGGTGAAGCATCTTACAGACCATACTTCTAATTATTGTAACTTGAGGCAAACAGGGACCTGAGAGAAATGGATACATCATTAGGTTTATGTCTCTTTTTTAATAAGGTGTATTCTGCAAAATTAGGAAAAGGCGCCATTTTGTGGCTGGTGAAACCGCCAAGACTCAGTGTATCTGTGCCACAGAAACCATAAACCATGTGCCACGATTGGACATGGGTAAGTCTGGCAGACGACACAACATACACCAACAACGGGATGGAATAGGGAGAGGTAGGCCCTAACTGTAGGAACCGCGGGATGGGAACCTTCTGACTCAAACCTGTGCTCTCTTACACTATGTGGGTCCTTCTGCCCACTGTTGTCACGTACCTGATTGTCACTGCAATATACCCTGGCTAGTGCACTGGCCGGCAAGGTCACTAGACTCACCACTGCAGATGGTAACAACACAGGGGAAGTGACAAACATGGGACAGACAAAGACAGGGAAACAATACTCAGTGACTTACTCTTCTGCAAAGCTCCAAACAGCAGAGGATACGGCACCAGAAATCCAAAACTCCACAGCAGCAGCAGCTACACCACTCCTTAACTCCAGACTGGTCCTCATAGAATAACTCTATTACCAACAGTGAGCTGATGCATCATGTGACTATTTAAAGGATGGTGGAAGTGGTCACCATCCACATCAGCTGACCAGCAACAAAGCAGCTGCCAGCAAGGATACTGACATTAACCCTTGATGACTCAAAAGGAAAAAAAGCTACATTTAAATTATAGTAGAACCAGAGCTGCCACAAATTCAAAAATGAATCGTGACAGCATGTTTTGCCTTTTAGGCTGTGTGCCCACGTTACATTTTTCAAGCATTTCCGCCATGTTTTTCCTGCAGTGGCAATGCTTAAAAAACGCATTCCCATGCAATCCTATGGGATTCCGCAGTTGCTGTGCTCATGCTGCAGATTTTTCTGCTGTGGAATAGCATAGCAGTAAAATCCGCAGCATGTCCATTATTTCTGCGGAATCGCGGCGATTCTGCTGCCATAGGATTGTATTGAAATGCTCACTTTACGCATGTGGCTATGCCCACCATGCGTGAAGTGAGCGCTTCATGTGTGGATGGCACCCAGGGTCTGGAGGAGAGGAGACTGTCTTCCATGCCCTGGGTACCATATTCCTGTAAAAAATAGAATTAAAATAAAAAATAGGGATATAATCACCTTCTGATGGCCCCCGGAGTGCTCCCCCCTCTCAGCCATGCTGCCAGCATCTTCCGTTCCCAGGGATGCATTGCGTGAATCACCTGAGATAACGTCGCAATCTCGCAAGCATGAGATCACAAAGGTCCTTTGCGCCAAGCGTCCCTGGGAACGGAACGTACCAGGAGCGCCGCTAAGGACATCGGGGGCCGTCAGAAGGTGAGAATAACCATATTTTTTTATTTTTTGTATTATTTCAACATTCTATCTTTTACTGTTGATGCTGCATAGGCAACATCAATAGTAAAGAGTTGGCCACACTTGTCAAGCACTATGCTTGACAAGTGCGACCAACCTGTCAATCACTTTTCCAAGTGATGCTTCAAATCGCTTGGAAAAGTGCTAGCGTTCTGCAAGCTAAAAACGCTTGCAAAACGCTTGTGTTTTGCGGGAAAATGCATGCGAATTCCGCATGCGTTTCACCCGTGGCAGGGAGTTGCGGAAATGCTGCGGACATTTCCGCTGCATTTCTGCAACGTGGGCACTTAGCCTTAAAGTGAAAATGACCAAAAAAGTTTTTTGTGCCACTGTCTCAGTATTGGTCTTAAGTAAAGATGCAAGGTGTTAGGCATCAGGTTCCTGCTTCTGCACACGAGGAACCCCAAGCCTTGCCTTCTGCGGTCTCTCATTCAGTCCCGACCACAGAAAAGGCTGCTCAGCAAAGGCATTTATCCTGGTGCCTTGCTCAAGCTAGTGCTGTCAGGCTGGTTGTGCTGCCACCTCTGGTTCAGCTTTAGCAATCCGCACTAGCCAGCAGTGAGCAGCTCCAGAGACTAAGTCCTTTTTGCAGCCTACTGAGCATACCCATGGGATGACCTCTCATTGGAGGTTGGAGGTCACATGCTCAGGTCCTCAAGCAGCTCGGATTGGACCATCAGGAAGGTCCCGGAAGGACGCTGCTATAAAAGGCTCGCATGGCCGCTCGGCTACGCGCTAGTATAAACAGATTTATGTACTTGTGTGTGAGATGATGGATGCATGTGTTTGGTGACTGACTCATTAAGATCCCCTCCCTTGGTTGTGATGCGCCCGAGGGGCCGTGGGATACTCGGTACCGAGCCTATTAACTTCAATGGGAAATGTCACAGTGGCAGTGACCCGGTCCATGGCATCAGCCAGTCATGTAAAATGTGTTGAGTTGAATGGGTATAAAGTTTATGTAGTGATTCGTGACACCAGTTGGAGTGTTCAACTGTAGTATAGCCGGCACTGCAGATGATCCCTGGGGGAGTAGATGGTGTTGGCAGTGCAGAAGTTAAACCCTCTCCAACCAGGGCTGACCCCCAGAGATTGTGATGAAAGTAGAAGGCACGGAGTAATAAGGCAGGAGACAAGGAAAGTCACTTTATCATTTACTGTAGTTCAGGTGCAGTTCAGAGGAGATATTACAATTCTCACCAGGTTACAGTCTGTTCTGGAGAATGGGAGTTATCCTTCACTCTGCTGTGACTCAGTGTAACTTCCTACTAATCTAATCCCTTCTGGGACCAAGGCTTTCCAGAGTTTAGAACTTCCCAGTATTGCCTCTACTCACTGTGTATTTCGCCTTCAGCAGCTTGCAGCTTGAATCCTTTGTGAAGCAGCTCAAGTTCCCACTTGCACTATCCTTCACTGATCCTAGGTTGTTGCAGTTTTCCTTAGGGAAAACACTTTTCTGCTAGTTGTATAATCCCACGCAGTCTCTCAGCTTACCACCCTGCTCTGAAAGCATGGATGGTCTAGGGGCTGGTCCCTGTTGCTTCTTAGCTCTCACTCCTGGATCAAGCACATGTTTTAACATGGCCTCCAAGAGCCTTCTTCCTCCTTCTTGTTCACTGAACAACAACTTTGACTCCTCCCCCTCCCAATTAGGGCATGTCTGCAAAACTCTAAGCTTCAGACAAGTAAGGGAGTGGTGTAAATTGTGTGTGTGTTGTGGTCTTTAGCAGAGAAAGCATAACTCCCATTGCTCACAAAACACATACTAAACATTACATATTTAACACTTTTGTGGCGATAAAGATGCAGGGCGCCACAGTTATGCAATGCATGTTGTAGGGTTATCTGAGTAAGAGTCAGCACCTAGTAGTGGCATTGTCTATGCGCCACTGTGCACCCAGTTCTATTCACGATTCTTAGCGCCAGGTTGTGCCATCCAGCACAAGGCACTGTTGTACCGCATCTACTGCAGCGCCTGTTAGAGCGGCGCCATGCGCACGTCTGTACTATTAAAGTGCACTTTCCAGTCCTAAGTCTAGGTTGGTTAGTGGCGTCCACCAGTGCTGCACTGTATGCACTTAAGTGCGTTTTCTCTTTAGTTACAGTGCCTTGCGAATGTATTCGGCCCCCTGGAACTTTTCAACCTTTTCCCACATATCATGCTTCAAACATAAAGATACCAAGCATAAATTTTTGGTGAAGAATCAGCAAGTGGGACACAATTGTGAAGTTGAACGAAATTTATTGGTTATTTTAAATTTTTGTGGAAATTCAAAAACTGAAAAGTGGGGTGTGCAATATTATTCGACCCCTTTACTTTCAGTGCAGCAAACTCACTCCAGAAGTTCATTGTGGATCTCTTAATGATCCAATGTTGTCCTCAATGATGATAAATATAATCCACCTGTGTGTAATCAAGTTTCCTTATAAATGCACCTCCTCTGTGATAGTCTCAGGATTCTGGTTGAAGAACAGAGAGCTGTCATGATCCCGGTGCAGGTTTTGACCTGCACGTCAGGGGTTAATGTCTTGAGCTCAGTGCAGGCTTTGACCTGCACACCTGGGGTTAATTATTGTGGCCTCTCTTTGGTTCAGGCAGAGCTTTTTCTTGCCCTGAGATACTCCAATCCCTGTCAGTTATACTTTTGCCTTTGGCCAAGTGTTGTGAGCCCTGTGTGCCTATTCGTTGTCTTATAGCTTGCTTATATGGTTCTGACCTGGTTCTGTACCCCATTGTGAGTTTGCCTGTTGATTCTGTACTGTATATCTGCTTCTCTGGTTTCTGACTTCTTGGCTACGTCTTGACTATCCGTTCTGTCTTGCCCTTTGGTAATTGTCGTGCTATCTCTTGCTTTGACCCCGGCATGATCTGGTTTATTTTTCTGTCTATGCCTATTAGTAACTTTGTTCCGTAGTTACCATTCTAGGAGTTTTCTTGCAGCTCCTAACTCTCAGGAGTTTAGGCCACGCCCCCAGCAGTCACGTGCTTCAGGTCCTGTGGGTCTGAAGCATGCATCTTCTCTGCTGCTGCCCGCTCCACAGGTATCTCTGAGCACAGCTTGTCTTACTCAGGACACGCGCACTGGCTCAGTGAGCAAGTGCAGTGCGGTGTTCCTGACAAGAGCATCATGAAGACCAAGGAACACAACAGCTGCGGCGCCGATTGCTGGTGACTCTAGAGGGACTCTGACCCTGTGTCTTGGGGCAGAGTCCTGTGACTGTACACCAGCGCTCTCTGTGAGCTTAACAGGCTTTGGCGTCTATATTCTGCGGTAGTGCGGCTCTGTGAAGCAACAGAGTCCGCCCCTGTACACACCAGGTGATGTTAACAGGCGTGTGTTCATTAATTATACTGCCATATAGTGTCCGCCATTACTGAACAGTAGAGTTGAGCGAAACAGGTCGAAAAATTTCAAAAGTCGCCGACTTTTGGCAAAGTCGGGTTTCATGAAACGAAACCCGACCCTAGAATGAGGTCGGCCACGAGGTCGGCGACTTACGTGCCAAAGTCGCGTTTCAAAAGTTTGTTTTGCGCTCTTTTTCAGCCAATCAGGATCCGCGGACACTGTTGGCAACGTGATGACATAGACAGGGGTCACCACCATCTTTCAGAAGGGCATGCAAGTGATTGGCTTGCTTTGGTGGGCGTCACAGGGGTTATAAAAGGGCATGCACGCCGACCACCATCTTACTTCTGCCGATCTTAGCATAGGGAGAGGTTGCTGATTCTGTAGGGAGAGCGTTAGGCAGGGAAGAAGAAAAAAAAACTGCTTCTTCTGCTACCGATTTTGCCTGTACAACACACCAGTCACTGTGTGTGCAGTGCAAGGGGAGGCTATATTGTGGTGGATCAGCGGTGTTGGTTGTTAGGCTGCCTTCTAAGGCTTCCTGACAGCTGCATTGCTGCTTACCCACTGCTCTGCAAACTGCTTTTTTAAAAGCAATCCCAATTTTTTTTTTTGTCCTGCTGAGGTACTGAGCGTGCATTTTTTCACACCATACAGCGTCAGTGGGCCACACACAATCCAAAAGTGTCCAGTGTCCACTAGTGTCTGCAGAAATTCAAAATCTCCCTTATCCTGTAGTCACTTTTTTCACACCTGTGCCATCGAGCCTGTGACATAGCGCTCTGATATTCAGTGGGCCTCACACAATCCAAAAGTGTCCAGTGTCCACAAGTGTCTGCAGAAATTCAAAATCTCCCTTATCCTGTAGTCACTTTTTTCACACCTGTGCCATCGAGCCTGTGACATAGCGCTCTGATATTCAGTGGGCCTCACACAATCCAAAAGTGTCCAGTGTCCACTAGTGTCTGCAGAAATTCAAAATCTCCCTTATCCTGTAGTCACTTTTTTCACACCTGTGCCATCGAGCCTGTGACATAGCGCTCTGATATTCAGTGGGCCTCACACAATCCAAAAGTGTCCAGTGTCCACTAGTGTCTGCAGAAATTCAAAATCTCCCTTATCCTGTAGTCACTTTTTTCACACCTGTGCCATCGAGCCTGTGACATAGCGCTCTGATATTCATTGGGCCTCACACAATCCAAAAGTGTCCAGTGTCCACTAGTGTCTGCAGAAATTCAAAATCTCCCTTATCCTGAAGTCACTTTTTTCACACCTGTGCCATCGAGCCTGTGACATAGCGCTCTGATATTCAGTGGGCCTCACAGAATCCAAAAGTGTCCAGTGTCCACTAGTGTCTGCAGAAATTCAAATTGTCCCTTATCCTGTAGTCACTTTTTTCACACCTGTGCCATCGAGCCTGTGACATAGTGCTCTGATATTCAGTGGGCCTCACACAATCCAAAAGTGTCCAGTGTCCACTAGTGTCTGCAGAAATTCAAAATCTCCCTTATCCTGTAGTCACTTTTTTCACACCTGTGCAATCGAGCCTGTGACATAGCGCTCTGATATTCAGTGGGCCTCACACAATCCAAAAGTGTCCAGTGTCCACAAGTGTCTGCAGAAATTCACAATCTCCCTTATCCTGTAGTCACTTTTTTCACACCTGTGCCATCGAGCCTGTGACATAGCGCTCTGATATTCAGTGGGCCTCACACAATCCAAAAGTGTCCAGTGTCCACAAGTGTCTGCAGAAATTCAAAATCTCCCTTATCCTGTAGTCACTTTTTTCACACCTGTGCCATCGAGCCTGTGACATAGCGCTCTGATATTCAGTGGGCCTCACACAATCCAAAAGTGTCCAGTGTCCACTAGTTTCTGCAGAAATTCAAAATCTCCCTTATCCTGTAGTCACTTTTTTCACACCTGTGCCATCGAGCCTGTGACATAGCGCTCTGATATTCAGTGGGCCTCACACAATCCAAAAGTGTCCAGTGTCCACTAGTGTCTGCAGAAATTCAAAATCTCCCTTATCCTGTAGTCACTTTTTTCACACCTGTGCCATCGAGCCTGTGACATAGCGCTCTGATATTCAGTGGGCCTCACACAATCCAAAAGTGTCCAGTGTCGACAAGTGTCTGCAGAAATTCAAAATCACCCTTATCCTGTAGTCACTTTTTTCACACCTGTGCCATCGAGCCTGTGACATAGCGCTCTGATATTCAGTGGGCCTCACACAATCCAAAAGTGTCCAGTGTCCACTAGTGTCTGCAGAAATTCAAAATCTCCCCTGTCCTATAGACACCTTGTACCTTGTTTTACATTACTATTTAGTTTGTTGGATTTTGTCTACATTTCTACCAAAAATGAGGAAGGCTGGTGGAAGAGGCCGTGGAATTGGGTGGGGGTTGGCAGCTGGTAATGATGGTGTTGGTGGTGGATCTGATGGTAGTGGCAAGAGCAAAATAGGACCGAATGCAGGAGGTGTTGAGCCTGCGTCATCGTCTGGCTCCATAAGGCTTCGAAGGCTTAGTTTTCTAGGAGTTGGCAAACCGCTTTTAAAGCCAGAGCATCAGGAAAAAGTTTTGTCTTACATTGCTGACTCAGCCTCCAGCTCTATCGCCTCCTCTTCTTCAGTTGTAAAAAGTAAAAGCACTGAGTCATCATTGGAGGCTCATGTTCATGAACCACACCTTTCCTTGTGTCCTTCACCCCAACCAAGATTGAAGGATGACGCAGGCCATACTACTGAATACTCCATGGAGCTGTTTTCACATACCATGCCTGGATTATCAAGTGAAATGGTGAATTACCCAGGCCAAGATGAATCTGACATGGAGTGCACTGATGCACAGCCGCTGATAGATGATTCTGCTGGTACATTCACTCAGAGCACTACATTGTCCTTGCAGTGTACAGAGCCAGATTCTGACCCTGATGAGACTCAGGTGCCCCTTCCCGCACACTATACCACCATACACGGTGACACAGAGGAAGGTGCACATGACATTGAAGAGGAGGTGATGGATGACCCAGTTGTTGACCCAGATTGGCATCCATTGGGGGAAGAGGGTGCTGCTTCCAATAGCTCAGATAAGGAGGAGCATCCACAGCAGACATCGACATCGCAACAGCTGTTATCTGGCAGGCCCGGAGCACTCCAAAGACAGGTTCCAAAAATCAAAAGAGTTGCTGGACAGCTTGTCCAGACGGTCAAAAGATCTCAGCGTGCTGGGCCGCAAAGTGTCTGCCAAAGTAGGAAGAGTGCAGTGTGGCACTTTTTTGAACAAAATCCTCATGATCAGGCCAAGGTTATCTGTAAGAAGTGCGCAAAGACCTTTAGCCGAGGGAAAAATCTGAAAAATTTGAATACCAGTTGCATGCTTAGACATTTAACCAGCATGCACTTGCAAGCGTGGACACAACACCAAACCTCAAGTGCCACATGTGCAACTGATCACAAAGAAGGTAGTCAACAACGCTACATTGTTTCCCCCACTGTAAGCCCACCGGTTAGCACAGCAGCAAATGTTGAGGTGTCGTTGCAAGGCCACAGCAGTCAGGGAATCCCACTGTTATATCAACGAAATACTGAATCTAGGCCATCAGAAAGAACACCAACTCCATCACCATCATCAACCCTCTCTCAGTCCGCCCTGTCCATCGCTACTTCCACCATTTGCAGCTCTCAAGTCCAGCTCACCCTCCCAGACACTATGAGTAGGTCAAGAAAGTATTCAGTCTCTCATCCGCGTACACTGGGTTTGAACGCCCACATTGCCAAACTAATCTCGTTTGAGATGATGCCCTATCGGTTGGTGGAAAGCGCAGCTTTCCGCGAACTCATGGCCTATGCAGTACCACGCTAAGACCTACCCAGTCGCCACTTCTTCTCTCGCAAAGCCATCCCAGCCCTCCACCATCATGTAAAAGACCGCATTGTCCATTCACTCAAGCAGTCAGTGAGTGGAAAGGTGCACCTCACAACTGATGCATGGTCCAGTCGGCATGGCCAGGGCCGTTACGTGTCCATCACTGTGCACTGGGTTAATGTGGTGGATGCAGGGTCCACAGGGGACAGCGGTGGTGGGACAGTGCTGCCTAGCCCACGGTATAGGAAACAGTTGGCTGTAGGCGGTCGAAGCTCCTCCTCCTCCTCCTCCTCCAGAAGCGAAAGCTCGTCCACAGAGCGCAGTCGTACAAGCACTCCATCTGCAGCTGCCACTGTTGCACACGAGGTGTCCCCCTATCGAGCAGCTAGTGGAAAGCGTCAGCAGGCTGTGTTGCAGATGATGTGTTTGGGCGACAGTCACACCGCTGAGGTGCTAGCCGAGTACTTGAAGCAACAAACTGAGTCATGGCTGGGCAGTGTACATCTTGAGGCAGGCAAAGTAGTTAGTGATAACGGCTGTAATTTTGTGGCAGCCATAGCCCTTTCAAAACTCAGCCACATACCTTGCTTGGCTCACACCTTGAACCTGGTGGTGCAGTGCTTCCTCAAAAATTATCCGGAGTTAACAGCCCTGCTCCAGAAGGTGCGAAGACTGTGCGCGCACATCCACCGGTCGCCTGTACACTCCGTTCGTATGCAGAAGCTGCAGCGATTGCTCCACCTTCCCAACCACCGCCTCATTATCGACATTGCAACAAGGTGGAACTCCACCCTGCACATGGTGGAGCGGCTGTGCGAGCAGAGGCAGGCCATAATGCATTTGTGGGAGGATACACGGCCAGGCACTTTGAGAGCAGACATGGAGTTGACAGGTGTGCAGTGGTCGAAGCTGAAAGACCTCTGTAAAGTCCTTCAGTGTTTTGAGGAATGCACACGGCTGGTAAGCGCAGACGACGCCATCCTAAGCATGAGCATCCCACTTATGCGTCTGCTCATGCAAACTTTGACGCACCTTAAGGGGCAGGCGTCTGCAGCCAATGTTGATGAGGAGGAAGAGGAGGAGGGAATCCTTGATGACATTCAGCCATTGTCTGCTCAGGGACCTTTCCTGGACGAGGTGGAGGAAGAAGAGGAGGAGGAGGATGATGATGGGGATGATTACTTAGGGGAGGAGGATGCATCTCGTGGGGCAAGTGAAAATGTTGGCGTGGCAAGGTCTGGTACAGGGTTTGTGCGTGACTGGAGGGATGTGGATTTGCCAGAAAGTGCTCCTCCACCCAGCACTCGCAGTGCATCATTGACACCGGGAACATTGGCCCACATGTCAGATTATGCCTTGCAGATCCTAAAAAGGGACCCCCGCATTGCCAAAATGATGAACGATGACGACTACTGGTTGGCCAGCATCCTGGATCCACGCTATAAAGGCAAATTACAAAACATCATGCCACAGGAGAACCTTGACCTAATATTGGCTAATAAACAAGCAACTCTGGTAAATCGGTTGCTTGAGGCATTCCCATCACACAGCAGCGGTGATGGTTCTCACACGAGCCGTACGGGCCGGGGGCAGCTTGGCAGAGGTGTTCATGGTGCACACAGCAGAAGTGGCTTTGGAGACAGGGGTTTCATGACAATGTTGTGGACTGATTTTTCAAGTACCGCTCACACAACTGGTAATACTGCATCGATGGAAAGTGACAGGAGACAGCAGTTGTCAACTATGGTTACAAACTACTTTTCCTCCCATATCGATGTTCTCCCACACAGGTCATTCCCCTTTGACTATTGGGCCGCTAAACTGGACACCTGGCCTGAATTGGCCCAATATGCCTTACAGGAGCTCGCTTGCCCAGCTGCAAGTGTGCTATCGGAAAGAGTCTTCAGTGCAGCTGGATCAATCCTGACAAAAAAAGGAACCCGTCTGTCAACCCAAAATGTGGATGATCTAACCTTCATTAAAATGAACCATGCATGGGTTTCCAAGGATTTTGTCCCACCTTCCCCTGATGACACATAGGGTGACAGAAAAATGGCTTGCTTTGGTCCACCTCTTCCTGGGACTTGACCTATTTCGCCTTTTGCATCAGCTGAATGTACAACATCAACATATGCCACTTTCTAAAACTCCCTAACTGTGCTGCCTCCCCCCCCCCATGGCCGGGGTCACCACCTAGCGCACGACACCGTGCGAGTGCCATTGCCCTGGACAGGTGGGTAGGCTGACTCTATGAGGGTCCCTCATAGTGCAATCAAGTGTCTCTGATGGTGGTGGTGCACACCCGCCGTCAGACACACTGCCGTACTATGAGGGGCCCAGTGCCAGTACCGACGTCCACGAGTGGGCCCTCCTTGCTTGGGCAGGGCCCCAGCATTTGCAATCTTTATCTCTCCCTGCTCCTCCGCTGTGTAGTCTGGGCCGTCAAATCCATACTGTGCCTGACACCGTCTGAGCCTGCCTCCTGATGTATAGACATATATTTTGAATGTGTACGCTATCCATACATGTTATCCGTGGATACGGTACCCTTTCTCACCTTTGTGCAATCACGTGCAAGCCATACTGGGCCTAACTGTCTGAGCCTGCCTCCTGATGTATAGACATATATTTTGAATGTGTACGCTATCCATACATGTTATCCGGGGATACGGTACCCTTTCTCACCTTTGTGCAATCACGTGCAATCCATACTGGGCCTAACACCGTCTGAGCCTACCTCCTGATGTATAGACATATATTTTGAATGTGTACGCTATCCATACATGTTATCCGGGGATACGGTACCCTTTCTCACCTTTGTGCAATCACGTGCAAGCCATACTGGGCCTAACACCGTCTGAGCCTGCCTCCTGATGTATAGACATATATTTTGAATGTGTACGCTATCCATACATGTTATCCGGGGATACGGTACCCTTTCTCACCTTTGTGCAATCACGTGCAATCCATACTGGGCCTAACACCGTCTGAGCCTGCCTCCTGATGTATAGACATATATTTTGAATGTGTACGCTATCCATACATGTTATCCGGGGATACGGTACCCTTTCTCACCT
This sequence comes from Dendrobates tinctorius, assembly GCF_039654945.1. Classification (NCBI taxonomy): domain Eukaryota; kingdom Metazoa; phylum Chordata; class Amphibia; order Anura; family Dendrobatidae; genus Dendrobates; species Dendrobates tinctorius. Next base: position 19,904,930 of record NW_027361782.1, on the reverse strand, counting down.
TTGTGCAATCACGTGTAATCCATACTGGGCGTGATAACGGCTGGCGAGCTGTTAAGCACCTGTGGTTTGCACACGTAAGTTTTTCATTTTTTCAGGAATGACGGTTAGGCCTAATTCCAGAACTGCGGTTGACCTGCACTTACTGGGAAATCATCGTTCGCGGGTAATAATTGTAATCAGTGATCCCCATCACTAACGTTGTTCAGCGGGTTATCTGCACCTGTAAGCGACAAACGCTGGCCTTTTCAGTGTAGCGCACATGCAGCCACGGACATGTAAGGGCATGACACACCAGTTATTGGCCAATCTCATGTGCCAGGGCCTCACGTGTCCCTCTAGTAAGCCGGACTCGGACCGTGGGGCATGACGGAGTCTCGTTCGTTAACGGAATTAAGCTTGCAATGTGTGCATCTTTTCTGTAGCTGGCATGGTTGAGGTTTCCCAGGTGGAGTCGAATTTAACCGTAGGCTCCACTCCTGGTGGTGCCCTTCTGGACATTCCTTTAAGGTTCAGCTTTGCAACCATACTGCCCACGTAAAACAAACACTTTGCCTTCATGAACGCTGTTTGGAGGGTCATGACTCGTGGGAATAACGCCACCCAATCAGTTAACCTGCTAGAGAGATCCTTCGTTGCTCCCAAGCATCACACTCCCTAAGAGGAAGGTAATGCCACTGTGGCGACCGTACTCCTGGGGGCGACACAAGTGCACTGATGCCCAGCCACTGCTCGATGAATCTGCTGGTACATTGACCCAGACCACTACATTCCCCTCGCACGCTACACGGCCTGAATCTGACCCTGATGAAACTCAGGTTACCCTTCCCATGTACAGTTCCATCTTACACGGTGACAAAGAGGAAGCTGCAGATGAAAGTGCAGGTTCGGCCCACCCGCTATCAGACACACCACCGTACTATCAGGGGCCCTGTGCCAGTGCCGTCGCCAACGAGTGGGCCCCCCCTGCTTGCTCAGGATCACAGCACTTGCAAGGTTGAAATACTGTGCAGTGAGATGGAAGATGGGGACGACGAGGAGTCCAGACTAGTACAGGGATTCCCTAGCGAGGAGACTTATTTGATTGTTTTCAATGTTGGGACAGCAATTTTTGGGGAGCACTATACTCTGGAGAATGATAGATGGGGCCCACCATACACTGGAACATTCCAAAGGTGGACATCAGACACTGGAGCAGCATTTACAGGGCCCATTATACACTAGAGCATTAGAAATGGGGTCCATTATGTTTGGAGCATTATTTGGGCCCATAAGACAGTGGAGCTTCATCCATGGGGACCAACATATACTGTAGCATTATGTGGAGCTCATCATATACTGTTTCAAACATTATATGGGACCAATGATTCTGTATGGAGAAATAGATGGGCCTCGTCATGAGATGTAAAAAGTGAAGTATTTTTCATTGTACTATACCGCTATTTCTCTGCCGTATCGGAGCATGATGAGTTGTGGTATGTGTTAAAGGGGCGCTCTTTCGCCCAGGGCACATGAAAATCTGGAGCCAGCCCTACCCCCCCACAACTTTAGCCAAATAACCCCCATTTTTCAGTGCGTAACTTGTATTATGAAGTTAATTAAGGTTGACAAGCTTAAGTAAGAAGAATTGATGCTTTTGGCATTCAAATGAGCACTGTAGGTGTGTTTCCTGTCCTCCTCTCACTGCCGACTTTTATTCCCCATTGACTTACATTGGGTTTCGTGTTTTGGGACGACCCCGACTTTTCCCTATAATCGGCCGATCTTGCTCGACCCGACTTTTGGAAAAGTCGGGTTTCATGAAACGAAACTCGACCCTAAAAAACCAAAAGTCGCTCAACTCTACTGAGCAGCAGTTACCATCTCTGCACGGTGGACCCAGGGCTGCGAACGCACCTAAATACCTTCTTTATTATTTGGTGTGTTCCGCCAGCCCTTAACACATGGTCTGAATTTCATTGGTCTGCTACAGCAGCAAATCATCCTGGATGAGAGCAAAAGGGTCCAGATATGTAACATAGATATAGGGGGTGCAACTTCGACTCTGGTGCCTAAAGGAGACCACAAAATGGCCTTTTGTCTATAAGATGACACCAGTATATTTAAATGATGCATGGAAAGAGTAGTCTTATATTTTAATCTGATTTTGCATTTTAAACCCTTCACTCCCAGGTGATTTTCCATTTTTATTGTTGTTATTTTTCTCCTCCACTTCTTTCAAGAGCCAAAATGTTTTTGCCTTTTTCATCAACATATCTGTTTGATGGCTTGTTTTTTGTGGGTCGAGTTGTACTTTCGATTGACACCATTAATTTTACCATATATAGCGTACTGGAAAACAGGAAAATAACTCAAGTGCGGTGAAATTGAAAAAAAGTGCAATACCACAATTGTTTTTTGTGTTTTTATTTACCGTGTTCACTAAATGCTAAAACTTGGCTGGTGAATGTGATATGATTCTCCAGGTTATTTTGAGTTTGCAGATACCAAACACATACAGGTTCTTTTTTATTTAAGTGGTGAAGAAAAAAGTACGAAATTTGTAAGAAAAAAATATTGACTTATATCGTTGACGGGTGGATCGTTAAAAGCACATGATAGCTGATCAGATCAGCTGTCATGTGCAGGGAAAGCTGCGGGCTCAGTGCCAAAGCTTGCATCAAAGGCAAGGACACGACCAATGGTGTACTTATACGTTATAAGTGGTGAAACGGTTACCTTCATATGTCTGTTCTATATAGTTAATAAGGCATGTTGGTTTTCCTGTGCCGGTCCAGTGTCAAAATGCGCTGACCAATAAAGAACTTTTTTGTAACACAAAAAACTTCTCATTTACTGCAGCGGAAATCGATCAATGTGACATCGTCCTCCTCTACTATATTATTGTTAATCTGTCGAAATTGAAATTTTGGAACTCAATCGAATTTGTTCAATGCAAATCAAATATGTTTTATTATGGTCTTGGATCTCTCCAGACCCCAGAGTATAATAAACTTGTAGGGGAAAGAAACCATCCTCTCTGCAATCGCCTGTCCCACTGCTTCAGCCACCGGTCTGATCCTCCTCCCAGCGCCTCTTCTCTACTGCCTCACTGCGTAATGTTCTCTTCTTCCATGCTCAGTTTCCGGCACTGACGTGCATCGCCATAGATGTAGTTAGCACCTTGAGCAATGCACATGTTGGGACACACATTGTGATGCTAGAGGTTTATTCAGTCCCAAAATTCACAACACAGAGGGAAGATGGATGGGTGGAAAGATGTTACATGTGGTGGAGCAAATAAGAAGAGGCCGGAGGTAGCTGTGCAGAGGATGAGACGGCGATGCTGCAGAAGTGGGAGATGGCAGCTGTGCAAAAATTATTTGCTTTAGAATTCTTTCACCCATTTCCTGGCCCTCAACAAATCAGATTTTTTTTTTTGCAAAATTCAAAAGGTAATTGATGGATTTGCTTATCTCTAATATTTACCTTTTTTCCCCTGTCTGTGACATCACTGTTCACTCTCAGGGACAGCACAATGTGACTGCAACCCTCATGAATCAAATTAAATTAAACAATACACAAAAACTATGAAACAATGTATCGGAAGGCAAACAACGAAACCTAAAGTGATAAACATGTAAATAATGAAACATTCAAAGCTCTTAATTAATGTTATTTAAAATTCTGTTTACTTAAAGAGATCCCTCGGGAGCAATTAAAAATAGACACAATCCGATATGGAAAGTTAATATACAATATATTCATTATGTGCTGTGCAAGCAAGACACTAATTCAACTTTTTATACCAAGGTGTTTAGAGAAAATTAATTATGTATAGAGAGCAGATTCCGTGCCGTATTCATCCTGAATAATGGTAAAAGGGGAACATCTGGACCTTCAAGCTTTTATTTTAATTGAATAAAAAATGAAACTCTCCCGCTGTGGGAAAAAATTACTATATAATGGAAATGGTCGTGTTTCTTCATCACACAGCACTTAATGTCTGTTCTGTACAATCCACTGAATAGGATGGTAATAACTGCAGTATAATTATATAGGACAACTGGTATAACCTGGGTATCTCCTGTATATAGTTAATTACATAAGTACAGCTGGTAAAAGTTATGTCTTGTTATAGTAATATGTACCATACTGGTATAACCTGGACATCCCCTGCATATAATTCTATATGTACAGCTGGTATAACCTGGGCATCTCCTGTATATAATTATATATGTACTGCTGGTATAACCTGGGCATCTCCTGTATATAGTTATACATGTACAGCTGGTATAACCTGGGCTTCTCCTGTATATAGTTATATATGTACAGCTGATATAACCTGGGTATCTCCTGTATATAGTTATATATGTACAGCTGGTATAACCTGGGCATCTCCTGTATATAATTATATATGTACTGCTGGTATAACCTGGGCATCTCCTGTATATAGTTATACATGTACAGCTGGTATAACCTGGGCTTCTCCTGTATATAGTTATATATGTACAGCTGATATACTGTAACCTGGGTATCTCCTGTATATAGTTATATATGTACAGCTGGTATAACCTGGGCATCTCCTGTATATAATTATATATGTACAGCTGGTATAACCTGGGCATCTCTTGTATGTAGTTATACATGTACAGCTGGTATAACCTGGGCATCTCCTGTATATAATTATATATGCTCAGCTGGCATAACCTGCACATCTCCTGAATATAGTTATATATGTACAGCTGATATAACCTGGACATCTCCTGTATATAATTATATATGTACAGCTGGTATAACTAGGACATCTCCTGTATATAATTATATATGTACAGCTGGTATAACCTGGACAACCCCTGCATATAATTATATATGTACAGCTGGTATAACCTGGGCATCTCCTGTATGTAATTATATATGTACAGCTGGTATAACCTGGGCATCCCCTGCATATAATTATTTATGTACAGCTCATATAAGCTGGGCATCTCTTGTATGTAGTTATATATGTATAGCTGGCATAACCTGGGCATCTCCTGTATATAATTATATATGTACAGCTGGTATAACCTGAGCATCTCCTGTATATAATTACATATGCTCAGCTGGTATAACCTGCACATCTCCTGAATATAATTATATATGTAGAGTTGGTATTACCTGCGTTTCTCCTTTATGTAATTACTAGAGATGAGCGACTTTGCCTTTTTTAGGGTCGAGTCGGGTTTCATGAAACCCGACTTTCGCAAAAGTCGGGTTGAACGAAATCGTCTGACTATAGGGAAAAGTCGGAGGCCGCCTGAAACACGAAACCCAAAGCAAGTCAATGGGAAAGCAAAGTCAGCAGGGAGTGAAGGACAGTAAACACACCTACAGTGCCCATTTCAATGCCAAAAACATCAATTTTTATTACTGAAGCTTGTCAACCTTAATTTACTTCATAACAATAGTTACGCATTGAAAACTGGGGGTTATTTGGCTAAAGTTGTGGGGGGGTAGGGCTGGCTCCAGGTTTTCGTGTGCCCTGGGCCAAAGAGTGTCAGTGCGCCCCTTTAACACATACCACAACTCATGATGCTCCGATACGGCACAGAAATATAGGTATAGTACAATGACACATACTTCACATTTTATATGACATGACTGATCTATTTTAAATTGTACAATAGCTCAAAAAAAGGACAGTATGTTACTCCATACAGTGTTATGGCCACCACATTGTGCGCCATACAAAATAATGAGCACCATATATTTCTCCATACAGAATAACTGGTCACATATAATGTTCCATACAGTATATGATGAGCTCCACATAATGCTACAGTATATGATGTTCCCCATGGATGGAGTGCTCATGCGACTGTTCACTGTGGATGAGCTTTCGCTTCTGGAGGAGGAGGAGTAGGGTCGAACGCCTACAGCCAACTGTTTCCTATACCGTGGGCTAGGCAGCACTGTCCCACCGCCGCTGTCCCCTGTGGACTCTGCTTCCACCACATTAACCCAGTGCGCAGTGATGGACACGTAACGGCCCTGACCATGCCTACTGGACCATGCATCTGTTGTGAGGTGCACCTTTCCACTCACTGATTGCTTGAGTGCATGGACAATGCGGTCTTTCACATGTCGGTGGAGGGCAGGGATGGCTTTTCGAGAAAAGAAGTGCCGACTGGGTAGGTCATAGCGTGGGACAGCGTAGGCCATGAGCTTGCGGAAAGCTTCACTTTCAACCAAACGGTAGGGCATCATCTCTAATGAGATTAGTTTGGCAATGTAGACGTTCAAATACAGTGTACGCGGATGAGAGGATGAGTATTTTCTTGTCCTACTCAGAGTGTCTGGTAGGGTGAACTGGACTGGAGAGCTGCATATGGGGGAAGTAGCGGTGGACCGGATGGAGTGAGAGGGGGTTGGTGATGGTATTGGTGGTGATGGCCTAGATTCAGTGTTGTGTTGCAAAACCATTGTGATTCCCTGAGTGCTTTGGCCTTGTGACGACACCTCCACACTTAGTGCTGGTGGTGTGCTTAACGGTGGCGGTTTTCTTACAGTGGGGGAAGCGATGGAGCGTTGCTGGCTACCTTCAGTCGGAGCAGGTGCACATGTGCTACCTGAGGTTTTGTAGTCCGTCCACGCTTGCAAGTGCATGTTGATTAAATTTCTAATCATGCAACTGGTATTCAAATTTCTGAGTTGTTTACCTCGGCTGAAGGTCCTTGCGCACTTCTTACAGGTATCCTTTGCCTCATCAGTATGATTTTGGACAAAGAAGTGCCACACTGCACTCTTCCTACTATGGTATACATTTCCTGGCTTTGCACGCTGTGCTAAGTTGACCGTCTGGCCAAGCTGTCCTGCAACTCTTTTAGTTTTTGTTCCACGCTTCTGGACAGCTACGGGCCTGTCAGATAACCGCTGCTGCAATGTCAATGCCTTCTGTGGATCCTTCTCCTTATCTGAAATATTGCCAGCACCACCCTCCTCCCCCAATGGATGCCAATCCGGGTCAAGAACTTGGTCATCCATCACCTCCTCTTCAAAGTCATCTGCACCTTCCTCTTTACTCTCCTCTGTGTCACCGTATAAGGTGGTATAGTATGCCGGAAGGGGCACCTGAGCTTCATCAGAGTCAGATTCTGGCTCAGTAGACTGCGAGGGCAATGTAGTGCTCTGGGTCATTGTACCAGCAAAATCATCTAGCAGTGGCTGTGCATCATAGCACTCCATGTCAGATTCTTCTTGGACTGGGGAATTCAGTATTTGAATGGATAACGCAGGCATGGTATGTGAAAAGAGCTCCATAGAGTAATCTGAAGTGTTGGCTACCGCATCCTTAACTTTTGGTGGGGGTGAAGGACACAAGGAAAGGTGTTTTTCCTGACCAGAACCCTGCACTGAAGACTCCGTGCTTGCAGGTTTCGAACATTCAGAAGAGGAGGCAATAGAGCTGGTGGCTGTTTCGGCATTGTACGCCAAAACCTGTTCCTGATGCTCCGGCTTTAAAAGCGGTTTTCCTACTCCAAGAAAAGGAAACCTTACAGGCCATCTTAGGCAAGACGATGACGCAGGCTCAACACCTCTTGCCTTAGCTGCAATTGTGCTTTTGCCAGAACCAACTGATGCACCACCACCATCAGTACCAGCTGCTCCCCCCTGCCCACGTCCGCGGACTCTTCCACCATACTTCCTCATATTTGGGAAAATGTTCCAAAAATACCAGCAGAATGATGGTACTGTATGAGGAGAGTCCAGCTGTGTAAGGTATGTTAAAAAAATTAAATCTACGTATATATTTTGTTAGTCACAGATGCTCCCCCAGTATGTATTTGACCGTAATCCAACAAGCAGATATACGGAACAGTATCAGAAGTGTACAGTTGTATACGTTTTTTGTGTAACTAACAATCTCCGTATATGCATTTACGGAGTGTCACATACACACGCTGACTCTGTATAGATGTGACTGTAATGCAAACGGCAGATATACAATACTGTTTGAGAATCGGCAGCTCTTTACGGTGTTTGTATGGAAAATCGTCAATATCCGTCTATTTTTATATGGACTGACACACGCTGTCTCTGTCTAGTTTTGACCATGATCAAACAGCAGATATACGAAACTGTTTGAAAAGTGGACAGCTCTATAAGGTGTAGGTCTGGAAAAATGGAAAATATCCTCGGCTTGTTTTTCCAGAGTCACACCCAGATAACTTCTATTTGTCCGTGATACCAGCCGGTACATGGTAGTGTGTGTGGAGGGTACACCGCTATACGGTGTCTGTATGGAAAATTGTCTATTTTTATACGGACTGACAGAGGCGTATCTAGGCTTTCTGGCACCCGGGGCAAGAATTTGGTTCGGCGCCCCCCCCAAGTACATATGCGACTTGCACAGTTAGTCATGTACCCACGAGCTGCTCTCCCTAATCCTCTCAATGTTCATTAAAAAACTGAAAGCAGAAAGAGAAGCTCGTTGTCACAGGACCATAACTATGAAAATCGCATATGAGTGAAGTGTCTATGTGATGGCACCGGAACCTGCAGAGCTGAATACTGAAATTGCAGCTTCTGAATTCTCACAACGAATGCCCTGCACGCTTTAAGGATTCTCCCTTGCCGATATACAGCCATGTCAGCACAAGTATGTGATTTGTATACTTCTGGCCACATTCCAACTAGACGTGCCCGGCCTCGCTCTGTTAATTTTCATTGAGTGAGGCCACACACATCTAGTCTGCATGTGACTGCATGTATGTAAATTACCGGCACGAGAGAATCCTGACAGCGTTCAGTGAGCACTGTGAGAATTCAGAAGTCTGCAGTCACATAGAATGACTGCAGACTCAGCACAAACCTGGACAACCCCTTTTATGTTCCTAATAAAAACATGAGAATTAGTCAGTATCACAAATAATATTTACATCCAGGTACCTTATAGATGACGTCGTCTCTGCAGTCGGTCTCCTTTTCTTCTTCTTGTCCAGACCCCATGATGAGTTTTCTCATCCACAGCTGTCTCTGTAGACGTCCATCTTCTCCGGTCTTCTGCAGCAAATCTCCACACGATCCCCTTAAAGATAGAAGTGTCATTATAATGCTCCTAAATAAAAATGTCTGCAATAAACTGTCGCCTCACACTATTCCCCTCCTTCCTCATACTGTCTCCTCTAACATCCCACCTGTTCACCATACAGTCTCCTCATATATTTACCCCCTCACTCCCTATACTGTCTGCTCACACATACCCTCGACTCCCCATACTGTGTCTGCACACAACCCATCACCCTCACTCCCCATACTGTGTCCACATACACTAACCCGTTCGCTCCCCACACTGTCTGCACCCATCCCCCATATGGTTTCCTCATACATACTCTTCATTTTGTCTCCTCAAATCTCCCCACACACATTAAATCCCCCATCCCTCACACACATTAAATAACCCCCCATCCCCACTCCAAATCCCCCACACATTAAATCCCCCATCCCCACTCCAAATCCCTCACACACATTAAATAACCCCCCATCCCCACTCCAAATCCCTCACACACATTAAATAGCCCCATCCCCACTCCAAATCCCTCACACACATTAAATAACCCCTCATCCCCACTCCAAATCCCCCCACATTAAATAACCCCCATCCCCACTCCAAATCCCCCACATACATAAACTAACCCCCATCCCCACTACAAATCCCCCACACATTAAATAACCCCCAACTCCACTCCAAATCCCCCACACATTAAATAACCCCCATCCCCACTCAATAACCATCCCTACTCCCAAATCCCGCCACTCATTATGTGCCGCCCACTCAAAATCCCCCCACACATTAACCCCATCCCCAATCCAAATCCCCACACACATTAAGTATCCCCCATCCCCACTCATTAACGCCCCACACATTAACCCACATCCCCACTCACTAACCCCCCACACATTATCCCCAATCCCCACTCATTAACCCCCCCACACACATTAACCCCCATCCCCACTCAATAACCCCCATCCCTACTCCCAAATCCCCCCACACATTATCTACCCCCACTCGAAATCCCCACACACATTAACCCCATCACCAATCCAAATCCCCCCACACATTAAGTATCCCCCATCCCCACTCATTAACCCATCCACACATTAACCTCCATCCCCACTCATTAACCCCCACACATTAACCCCCATCCCCACTCATTAACCCCAACACATTAACCCCCATTACCACTCATTAACCCCCCACACACTAACGCCCATACCCACTCATTAATGCCCCCCACACACATTAACCTCCCCACACTTTATCCCCCATCCCCACTCATTAACCCCCCACACATTAACCTCCCCACACATTAACCCCCATCCCCACTCACTACCCCCCCACACATTAACCCCCATCCTGACTCAATAACCCCCCACACATTAACCCCATCCTCACTCATTAACCCCCCACACATTAACCCCCATCCCCACTCATTAACCTTCCACACACATTAACCCCCATCCCCACTCAATAACCCCCATCCCTACTCCCAAATCCCCCACACATTATGTACCCCCCACTCTAAATCCCCCTACACATTAACCCCATCCCCACTCCAAATCCCCCCATCCCCACTCATTAACCCCCCATACATTAACCCCCATCCCCACTCATTAACCCCCCCACATTAACCCCCATCCCCACTCATTAACCACCCCACACACTAACCCCCATCCCCACTCATTAACCCCCCACACACATTAACCCCCATCCCCACTCATTAACCCCCCACACATTAACCCCCATCCCCACTCATTAACCCCCCCACATTAACCCCATCTCCACTCATTAACCCCCCCACACATTAAACCCCACCCCCACTCATTAACCCCTCACACATTAACCCCCTCACACACATTAACCCCCCACAAATTAACCCTCATCCCCTCATTAACCCCCACATATTAACCCCCATCCTCACTCATTAACTCCCCTCACACATTAACCCCCATCCCCACTCATTAACCCCCATCCCCACTCATTAACCCATATCCCCACTCATTAACCCCCCACACAAATTAAACCCCATCCCCACTCATTAACCCCCTTCCCCACATTAACCCCCATCCCCACTCATTAACCCCCTTCCCCACATTAACACCCCCCCATCTTCGGTGTCTTCAGCTCCACAGTGGAGCGCTTACCACCAGCGTTCGCTCAGGGCGCCGGGGAGTGACATCAGCAGTGTGATCACATACCCTAATCACGAAGCTGAATTCGCTCTGGCCCAGTGGTCAGAGCTTCAATTGTACTTTCATCTGTTTAGATGCCAGTACAATTGTTCTCTGGGAGCCGGCATGCACATTTTCTCTGCGCCAGCTGTCAGCTTGACAGCTGACACAGAGAACCGCCGACTCTCAGGCCGGGGGGGCGGCAGAATGCAGCCGCCAGGGAGGACACTGTGGACCGCTGCATTAGGCTGCCCGACTGCGCCCCCTGCCGGCTGCACCCAGGGCAACTGCCCCAGCTGCCCCCCCTAGATACGCCACTGCGGACTGACACGCTGTCTCTGTCCAGTTTTGACCGTGATCAAACAGCAGATATACGAAACTGTTTGAAAAGCAGACAGCTCTATAAGGTGTAGGTCTGGAAAAATGGAAAATCTCCTCGGCTTGTTTTTCCAGGGTCACACACAGTGAGCTTCTATTTGTCCGTGATACCAGCCGGTACACGGTAGTATGTGAGGAACGTACACCGCTATACGGTGTCTGTATGGAAAATTGTCACTCTCCGTCTATTTTTATACGGATTGACACACGCTGTCTCTGTCTACTTTTGTCTGTAATCAAACAGCAGATATACAAAACTGTTTGAAAAGCGGACAACTCTATAAGGTGTAGGTCTGGAAAAATGGAAAATCTCCTCTGCTTGCTTTTCCAGAGTCACACCCAGATAGCTTCTATTTGTCCGTGATACCAGCCGGTACACGGTAGTGTGTGAGGAGCGTACACCGCTATAGGTGTCTGTATGGAAAATTGTCAATTTCAGTCTATTTTTATACGGACTGACAGAGGCATATCTAGGCTTTCTGGCACCCGGGGCAAGAATTTGGTTGGCACCCCCCCCTCCAAGTACATATACAACTTGCACGGTTAGTCATGTACCCACGAGCTGCTCTCCCTAATCCTCTCAATGTTCATTAAAAAACTGAAAGCAGAAAGAGAAGCTCGTTGTTACAGGACCATAACTATGAAAATCGCATATGAGTGATGTGTCTATGTGATGGCACTGGAACCTGCAGAGCTGAATCCTGACATTGTAGCTTCTGAATTCTCACAACGAATGCCCTGCACGCTTTTAGGATTCTCCCTTGCCGATATACAGTCATGTCAGCACAAGTATGTGATTTGTATACTTCTGGCCACATTCCAACTAGACGTGCCCGGCCTCGCTCTGTTCATTTTCATTGACTGAGGCCACACACGTCTGGTCAGCATGTGACCGCATGTATGTAAATTACCGGCACGAGAGAATCCTGACAGCATTCAGTGAGCACTGTGGGAATTCAGTAGTCTGCAGTCACATAGAATGACTGCAGACTCAGCACAAACCTGGACAACCCCTTCAATGTTCCTAATAAAAACCTGAGAATTAGTCAGTATCACAAATAATATTTACATCCAGGTACCTTATAGATAACATCATCTCTGCAGTCGGTCTCCTTTTCTTCTTCTTGTCCAGACCCCATGATGAGTTTTCTCATCCACAGCTGTCTCTATAGACGTCCATCTTCTCCGGTCTTCTGCAGCAAATCTCCACACGATCCCCTTAAAGATAGAAGTGTCATTATAATGCTCCTAAATAAAAATGTCTGCAATAAACTGTCGCCTCACACTATTCCCCTCCTTCCTCATACTGTCTCCTCTAACATCCCACCTGTTCACCATACAGTCTCCTCATATATTTACCCCCTCACTCCCTATACTGTCTGCTCACACATACCCTCGACTCCCCATACTGTGTCTGCACACAACCCATCACCCTTGCTCCCCTTACCGTGTCCACATACATTAACCCGTTCGCTCCCCATACTGTCTGCACCCATCCCCCACACGGTTTCCTCATACATACTCTTCATTTTGTGCCCTCTAATCCCCCATCCCTCATACACATTAAATAACCCCCATCCCCACTCCAAATACCCACACACAAATTAAATCCCCCATCCCCACTCCAAGTCCCTCACACATATTAAGTAACCCCCCATCCCCACTCCAAATCCCCCCACACATTAAATAACCCCCATCCCCACTCCAAATCCCTCACACACATTAAATAACCGCCCATCCCCACTCCAAATCCCCCACACATTAAATAACCCCCCATCCCCACTCCTAATCCCCCACACATTAAATAACCCACCAACCCCACTCCAAATCCCCCCACACATTAAATAACCCCCCCATCCCCACTCCAAATCCCTCACACACATTAAATAACCCCCATCCTCACTCCAAATCCCTCACACACATTGAATAACCCCCCATCCCCACTCCAAATCCATCACACACATTAAATAACCCCCCATTCCAACTGCAAATCCCCCCACATTAAATAACCCTCCATTCCCACTCCAAATCCCCCCACACACATAAAAAAGCCCCCCATCCCCACTCCAAATCCCCACACATTAAATAACCCCCAAGCCCACTCCAGATCTCCCCACACATTAAATAACACCCATCCCCACTCAATAACCCCCCATCCCTACTCCCAAATCCCCCCCACACATTATGCACCCCCCACTCATTAACCCCCCACACATTAACCCCCATCTCCACTCATTACCCCCCACACACTAACCCCATCCCCATTCATTAACCCCCCACACATTAACCCCCATCTCCACTCATTAACCCCCCACACACAAACCCCCATCCCCACTCATTAACCCCCAAAACACATTAACCCCCATCCCCACTCATTAACCCCCATCCCCACTCATTAACCCCCACACATTAACCCCATCCCCACTCATTAACCCCCCACACATTAACCCCCATCCCCACTCATTAACCCCCTTCCCCACATTAACACCCCCCATCTTCGGTGTCTTCAGCTCCACAGTAGAGCACTTACCACCAGCGTTAGCTCTGGGCGCCGGGGAGTGACGTCAGCAGCGTGATCACATGACCTGATCAGGCTGCTGAAGTCGCTCTGGCCCGGCGGTCAGAGCTTCAATTGTACTGGCATCTGTATAGACGCCAGTACAATTGTTCTCTGGGAGCCGGCACGCGCACCTTCTCTGTGCCAGCTGTCAGCTTGACAGCTGACACAGAGAACCGCTGACTCTCAGGCCGGGGGGGCGGCAGAATGCAGCCGCCAGGGAGGACACTGCGGACTGCTGCATTTGGCGGCCCGACTGCGCCCCCTGCCGGCTGCGCCCAGGGCAACTGCCCCGGCTGCCCCCCCACATACGCCCCTGCCGACTGACATACTGTCTCTGTCTAGTTTTGACCGTGATCAAACAGCAGATATGCAAAACTGTTTGAAAAGCGGACAGCTCTATAAGGTGTAGCTCTGGAAAAATGGAAAATCTCCTTGGCTTGCTTTTCCAGAGTCACACACAGATAGCTTCTATTTGTCCGTGATACCAGCCAGTACACGGTAGTATGTGAGGAGCGTACACCGCTGTATGGTGTCTGCATGGAAAATTGTCAATCTCCGTCTATTTTTATACGGACTGACACACGCTGTCTCTGTCTAAATTTGTCCGTAATCAAACAGCAGATATACAAAACTGTTTGAAAAGCGGACAACTCTATAAGGTGTAGGTCTGGAAAAATGGAAAATCTCCTCTGCTTGTTTTTCCAGAGTCACACCCAGATAGCTTCTATTTGTCCGTGATACCAGCCGGTACACGGTAGTGTGTGAAGAGTGTACACCGCTATACGGTGTATGAAAAAATGAACGCTCGGTAACTCACCGGAACAAAATAATAAAAGTTGGAGTGCTTTGAAAAAAGCAGTTTGAACAGCAGTGTGCACACAGCAATGCAACTATCAGGTAGCCTTAAAATGCAGCTTAATCACCACCAGCGCTGCTGCACACAACAAAAATCCTCCCCTTTCACTGCACACTAACTGTACAGTGAAAAGCGCTATCAGCAGAAGCAATTTTTTTTTTCTTCTTCCCTGACTAACGCTCTCCCTATTCAGAATAAGCAGCAGCACCTCTCCCTATTCTAAGATCGTCAGAAGTAAGATGGCGGTCGGCGGTCACGGCCTTTTATAGCCACTGTGACGCCACATAAAGCCAGCCAATCACTAAGATGGTGCTGGCCGCTGCCTATGTCATCGTATTGCCCACAGTGTGCGTCCTCCATCATTGGCTGAGAAAAAGTGCTGGAAGTATTATTTGAAAAGCGACTTTGGCGCTCCACTCGGCGACCTCATGGCCGACCTCACGCTATGGTCGGGTTTCGATCAGCGAAACCCGACTTTAGCTAAAGTCGGCGAATTTTGAATTTGACCGACCCGTTTCACTCAACTCTATTAATTACTGTATATATGTACAGCTGATAACAACTGGCTGTCTCTTGTATATACAGTGGGGATAAAAAGTATTTAGTCGACCACCATTTGTGCAAGTTCTCCCACTTAAAAAGAGGAGAGAGGCCTGTAATTGACATCATAGTTATACCACAACTATGAGAGTCAAAATGAGAAAACAAATTCAGAAAATCACCTTGCCTGATTTGGCAAGATTTATTTTTCAAATTATGCTTGAAAATAAGTATTTGGTCATTAACAAAAGTTCATCTCAATATTTTGTTATATATACTATGTTGTCAATGAGAGAGGTCAAACGTTTTCTGTAAGTCTTCACAAGGTTGGCACACACTGTTGGTGGTATGTTGGCCCATTCCTCCATGCAGATCTTCTTTAGAGCAGTGATGTTTTGGGCCTGTCGCTGGGCAACACAGACTTTCAAATCCCTCCAAAGGTTTTCTATGGGGTTGAGAGCTGGAGACTGGCTAGGCCACTCCAGGACCACCATATGCTTCTTATGAAGCCACTCCTTTGCTGCCCTGGTGGTGTGCTTGGGATCATTATGATGATGAAAGACCTATTCATGTTTTATCTTCAATGCCCTTGCTGATGGAAGGAGGTTTGTACTCAAAATCTCACAATACATTGCCCCATTCATTCTTTCATGTACACGGATCAGTCGTCCTGGTCCCTTTGCAGAGTAACAGCTCCAAAGCATGATTTGCCACCCCCATGCATCACAGTAGGTGTGGTGTTCTTGGGATGCAACTCAACATTCTGTCTCCTCCAAGCACGATGAGTTTTGTTTCTACCAAGCAGTTCTACTTTGGTTTTATCAGACCATTTGACATTCTCCCAATATTTTTCTGGATAATCCAAATGCTCTCTAGCAAACTTCAGATGGGTCCAGACATGTACTGGCTTAAGCAGGGGGACACATCTGGCACTGCAGGATGCCTGGCGGAGTAGTGTGCTACTGATGGTAGCCTATGTTATGGTGGTTCCAGCTCTATGCAGGTCATTCACTATTCCTCTATCTAGAATTTTTGCTCACCGTTCTTGTGATCACTTTGACCCCATGGGGTGAGATCTTGCGTGGAGCCCCAGATTGAGGGAGATTATCAGTGGTCTTGTATATCTTCCATTTTCTTATTATTGCTACCACAGTTGCTTTCATCACACCAAGCCTATTGCAGATTCAGTCTTCCCAGCCTGGTGCAGAGCTACAATTTTCTTTCTGGTGCCCTTTGACAGCTCTTTGGTCGTCACCATAGTGGAGTTTGGAGTGTGACTGTTTGAGGTTGTGGACAGGTGTCTTTATACTGATAACCAATTCAAACAGATGCCATTACTACAGGTAATGAGTGGAGGACAGAGGAGCCTCTTAAAGAAGAAGTTACAGTTCTGTGAGAGCCAGAAATCTTGCATGTTTTTAGGTGACCAAATATCTATTTTCCACCATAAATTGAAAAATAAATCTTAACAAATCAGACAAGGTGATTTTCTGGATTTGTTTTCTCATTCTGACTTATAGTTGTGGTCTACCTATGATGTCAGTTACAGGTTTCTCTCATCTTTATAAGTGTGAGAACTTGCACAATTGGTGGCTGACTAATTACTTTTTTCCCCACTGTAATTATATATACACCTGGTATAACCTGGACATCTCCTATCTATATATATAATCGTCTTATTCTGTCTGTCTGTCTGTAACCAAAATTCCACGTCGCTGTTTGTAACGGTAAGCTGCGCCTGCCACTGTCAATCAGTGTCCGGCGCAGTCGGGCACAGCGCTCAATCAAGCGCAGCGCTTAATCTGTAAAAAATAGAATTAAAATAAAAAAAAAGTTATACTCACCTTCCGACGGCGTCCGATCTCCTTTCCACGTGCCCGGCCTCACAGTCCCAGTAATGCTTTGCGCCTTGGACCGGTGATGATGTCACTCTCGCAAGAGCGCGACGTCATCAGCGGTGTTTCGCGCAAAGCATTACTGGGACCGGAAGATGCCGGGCGAGTGGACCGTGGATTGGAGATCGCGGGCCGTTGGAAGGTAGGTATATAACTATTTTTTATTTTAACAGAGACCATGCATACCCGGAAAGGGTGGTGATGGGACCATGCATATCAGGAAAGGGGGGTGAGGGGGACCATGCATACCAGGAAAGGGGGGTGAGGTGACCATGCATACCAGGAAAGGGGGGTGAGGGTGACCATATATACCAGGAAAGGGGGGTGAGGGGGACCATGCATACCAGGAAAGGGGGGTGAGGTGGACCATACATACCAGGAAAGGGGGGTGAGGGTGACCATACATACCAGGAAAGGGGGGTGAGGGTGACCATACATACCAGGAAAGGGGGGTGAGGGGGACCATGCATACCAGGAAAGGGGGGTGAGGGTGACTATGCATACCAGCAAAGGGGGATGAGGGGGACCATGCATAACAGTAAAGGGGGTGAGGGTAATCATGCATAACAGGAAAGAGGGTGAGGGTAATCATGCATACCAGGAAAGGGGGGACCATGCAGAGCAAGAAAGGGGGGGTGAGGGTAACCATGCATAACAGCAAAGGGGGGGAGGGACCATACATACCAGGAAAGGGGGGTGAGGGGACCATGCATACCAGGAAAGGGGGTGAGGGGGACTATGCATACCAGGAAGGAAAGGGGGGTGAGGGGGACCATGCATGCTAGGAAAGGGAGGTGAGGGTGACCATACATACCAGCAAAGGGGGGTGAGGGGACCATCCATACCAGGAAAGCGGGGTGACGGGACCATGCATACCAGGAAAGGGGGTGAGGGGGACCATGCATACCAAGAAAGGGGGGTGAGGGGACCATGCATACCAGGAAAGAGGGGTGAGAGGACCGTGCCTACCAGGATTGGGGGGTGAGAGGACCATGCATTCCAGGATTGGGGGGTGAGGGGACCATGCTTACTAGGATTGGGGGGTGAGGGGTACCATGCATATCAGGATTGGGGGGGTGAGAGGACCATGTATATCAGGATTGGGGAGTGAGGGGACCATGCATATCAGGATTGGGGGGTGAGGGGACCATGCGTACCAGGATGTGGGGGAGGGGTACCACGCATATCAGGATTGAGGGGTGAGAGGACCATGCATACCAGGATTGGGGGGTGCATTATTGCATTATTATTAAAACTTCATAAATAAAGTAAATACATATACTAGAATACCCGATGCATTAGAATCGGGCCACCATCTAGTATATTATATATGTGCATCTAGTATAACCTGGGTATCTTTTGTTTATAATTATATATGTACAGCTGGTATAACCTGGGCACCTCCTGTATATAATTATATATGTACAGCTAGTATAACCTGGGCTTCTCCTGTATATAATTATATACGTACAGCTGAGATATACAATTGAGATGCACAGGTTATGTACAGCTGGTATAACCTGGTCATCTCATGTATATAATTGTATATTTATCACCTCTATATCCATATATCTGTCAATTTTACATTATGCTCCTAGCTTACATAGACTCAGTGATGTCAAGATGTTTCATGCTCCTTTGAGGCTTTTAACCGCTTCTTTCTTTTGCTTGTGTATATAAATATCATATTAAACATGAAAAGAACAAAGCCGACCTGTGTCCCTATCCCGTGGCTTCCTAATCTCAGCAGTCACGTTTGTGCAGTAAGACTAAGGCTATGTGCACACGTTGCGGATTTGGCCCTGTGGATTCGCAGCAGAACTGCATGTGATGTACAGTAGCATTAAATGCTATGTAAAACAAAATCAGCAGTGCACATGCTGCGTTTGTTTTCAGCGCAGATTTGCTGTGGAATGAAAAATGCATGTCACTTCTTTTGTGCAGTTTTGCTGCAGTTTTCCACCTGCTCCATTCTAGAAATCCCCAGGTGGAAAACCATAGGGGAAAACTGCACAAAACATGCAGTAAATCCGCACAAAAACTGCACTAAATCCGCAGGAAAAATGCAGGTCATTTGACCTGCGGATTTAGTAAAATCTGCGCAGAAAATTCCACAGCAGATTCTGCACCGTGTGCACATAGCCTTAGGTGCATAATACCTTTCTGCAGTTCCTAAGGCCTGTTTCACACTTCCGTTGTTGGCGGACAGCTGACATCCACCAAAAACGAAAATTACGGATCCGCTTTCGGGATGTGACACACGGATGTCAGCGGACGCTAATTAGGTTGGATCCGCCGAAGATGAAAACTACAGCAAATGTAAAGTTAAAATGGTTAAAATGCTTCCTGGAGTAAAGCTTCCGGCCATGCGCACTTAAAAATAGCGGACAGTGAAGGGCAAAAAAGTGTTGCATTGTCTGTCTCATCCGCCCGGGAGCCGCTAAAATCTTGGCGGATCCGTCAAAAAACCGGTGGGACTGACGACCGTCAGTCAAGATCCGCCACTAATGTAAGTCTATGTGGGAAAAAACGGACCCGCCCCTTTTTTGGCAGATCAGTTTTTTTCTAAAATTGGCGGATTTTGACTGACGACAAAAAACGGAAGTGTGAAACAGGCCTAATCACCTGGCATGGAGAAGAACTGGCTACAGTGTTATTCTGGGGATTTTGCCAGAATCATTCCAGGTGTGAACTTCATTTAGGTTACCCAAATGTGAAACCTAATGACACAGACGTTGCCAGTTAACGGTTACTCTTCTTTTGGGATGTTTTTATTTTCCACTTCCTAAACATGCTCTACATTTCCCTGGTTATAGTAACAGATTGTCGTATACAGCATCTCTGAGGGAGATTGCAGGGACTTTGCAGAAAAAGTATTAAATAGCACTATGAATATGGTAGGTTTTGGAACCACCTGATGTAGACAGTATACAGATGACATTATCAGGTTCTGCAGCTCAGCTCCCATTAAAATGAATGTGATCTGAGCTGCAGTACTGAGAATGGCCACTGCATAAGACATGGCGCTGTGGTGGTCTGCACTGTAATCTTCAGACACCTGTAGCTCCGGCATCTGCTGATCAGCGGAGCTGCCATGTTCTGGCACGTACTGGTCTGATACTGATGCAATATCACAGACAAGGGCAACCTTGTTACAGGCGGTGCCCCCTTTCAAAGTATAGAGTTCCAAAGACTTAAAGGGAAGAAAAGCAACTTCTATTAATCCATTGTTATTCCAACTTTAGCCTCTTGCTGTTGCTCAGTCACTGTTTTCAGGCTGCAGCAGTGATACAATGTCAGCATCCAATTACTGAACTCACACGACATACAAGTGTCACACTGTGATGGTCTTTGTTAAGGAAGGAGGGCCTAAAACTGTCCCTGGAACTGGGACCCTAAGTTTCCATGTCCTGGGGATACTCTTGAAGATAGAGAGGACTGAGTCTCCAACCTTACTCTGCTCCTGTTAAACTCTGATGTGTCCCCTACCTCAACCCATGAGGCATGGGACAGAAATGTAAGGTAAACAAGACACAAACACAAAACATGGAAAACAGAAAACCTCTATCATACAAAACACTAACCAACAATAGGAAAGAGGAGAGGGACAGTGAGGAATAAACTAAATGGGAACAGAGACTAGGATATAAACACACACGTACTACAGCAAACCACAGAACACTACTGCAACAACTCTACTCAAACCGCTTAGCTTTATCACACAGCACAGGAAGACAAATCTTTCACCGGCGGGGCCAAGAAGGTCTGACCAGTTTTTATAAAAAGAGGAAATGACCAGATAAGAAGCAGCTGAAATGAAGCTGCATGTTTCTAACTTGCACATAAAGGAGTGTTAACCTCTTCTGTCCCAGAGAAAACTGAATCCATTTAGTATGGGACACAAATCACATCATCTCTAAAGAAGACATGCGATTCATTACACAAAGTGACCGTCTAACTCCAGGTCTTTCAAGGGACATGAAGCCCTCATGACAGCATGCTGAAAGCCACTGAGCTTACCGATTGACTGCAGCATAGCTGATATGACATCACCACTGAAATTGGTCAATCAAAATTTGATCGGAGTGGTGGCAATAAACAGTTCAACTGGGGGGGGGTGGTGGCAAGTAAAAGCAAATTTTTTTATCTTTTTGGCCTCGCTAAGACTTGGGAGTTATAATTTTTGGACAGGAGAAACCTTTTAAGATATTTGCTTGCTTTCTACAAAAATAAGACATTGTAGAGGTTAAAATCCTTTTGAGTTTGCTGCTATCAAATGTAAATTGGGCAATCCCTTTTATGAATGGAATATTTTAACATAAAAAAATCTTTCCTGCTCTGATCGTTTGCCACAATGTATCACGGTAATAAAATGTGTCCTATAGAAGGTTTTTATTCCATGAGGCATTTCAATCCTGGACCTGATATTTTTCAGGTGAAAATCCAATTGGTCAAATATCTACGCATATAGTCAGCGGCCTGTCAATGCATGGTTGGGGGTGGGGAGAAGTAGCTGGGACCCAACTGTCTGACTAGTCTCTTGTGCAGCTCAGTCACTTGGGACAAATGGCCATGATAGCTGCAGGCCTTAGGAACAGCTGAAAGATTGCTCTGACAAAAGCCATCTGATGGGCAGGGGGTCTTTAGTCCTCTCAGATGTTTGTGTAGAATGAGCGGAATTACAGCGAGCTGTCAGATGTTGCGTTATTGAGACATTTCTGAAATGAAACCAGAAAAAAGTTCCGCTCAGTGTCAGCAAGCAGATGTTTTGAATGTTGAAAATTTCTGTTTTGGACAGAAAAACAGCAGGACCTAGAACAGGATCCCCTGCATCAGCCCTTGTAAATATCCTTACAGAATGTTAGTGAAGACTGACATAAATGAAATGAAGTAGCTAAGAGGAATGAAACATAGAAATGGCCAGTAACATGGAATATAAGCCTGGAAAATCAATATGAGAGTGCAGTGACGTTGGTCAAGTAGAGGACATTACTGAGTAGCAGCTTTAAAGCAACAACTTGTGTCTCAAAGATGTTCGCATTTCTTATGTACAAACTTTATATTCCTTTCAGTTTGAGTATGCTCTTATCAAAATCCATCAAGGCGCCCTGTGCACCCACACACCGGTGTGCAAGAGCCACAGTCACACAAATGAGGCAAACATAATGTATCCTTAGTTGCCCTTCTGCAACATATTCTTTCAAAGCAATTCAAGATTTTCTATTCCTCAGAGACTCAGAAATAGATATTGATTTCATCATGTTGACCTTACAGTAGGAGTCTGTATATGGCATCAGGAAGCTGCGGGGGAACTCTGTAATAAACTTATACTTCTGTCACCATCTTCAAACCAGCAAAAAATAATTTTATTTGATTTTGTCAAAGGTCTATAGACTAAAATTATTACATAAAGAAAAAGCAGGTCTATAAACATACGGACTGAAAGCTCTGACAGATGGACTATTAAATCTGAAACAAAAGAACAACTCCAGGAAGAAGTATTATAAAGTCCTCATAATGTTAAACATCCATACAACTCAACCTGACACTCAACTTTGTGTACAATTGTTGCAAAATTATAGTAGGTGAATTACTGTACCTTGGAAGCAGTATTATAGTAGTTATTTTCTTGTACATAGGGGCAGTATTATAGTAGTTATATTCTTGTACATAGGGGCAGTATTATAGTAGTTATATTCTTGTACATAGGGGGCAGTATTATAGTAGTTATATTCTTGTACTTATGGGGCAGTATTATAGTAGTTATATTCTTGTACATAGGAGCAGTATTATAGTAGATATATTCTTGTACATAGGAGCAGTATTATAGTAGTTATATTCTTGTACATAGGGGGCAGTATTATAGTAGTTATATTCTTGTACATAGGGGGCAGTATTATAGTAGTTATATTCTTGTACATAGGAGCAGTATTATAGTAGTTATATTCTTGCACATAGGAGCAGTATTATAGTAGTTATATTCTTGTACATAGGGGGCAGTATTATAGAAGTTATATTCTTGTACATAGGAGCAGTATTATAGTAGTTATATTCTTGCATATACGAGCAGTATTATAGTAGCTATATTATTGTACATAGGGAGCAGTATTATAGTAGTTATATTATTGTACATAGGGAGCAGTATTATAATAGTTATATTCTTGTGCATAGGAGCAGTATTATAGTAGTTATATTCTTGTACATAGGTGCAGTATTATAGTAGTTATATTCTTGTACATAGGGGCAGTATTATAGTAGTTATATTCTTGTACATATGGGCAGTATTATAGTAGTTATATTATTGTACATAAGGAGCAGTATTATAGTAGTTATATTATTGTACATAGGGAGCAGTATTATAGTAGTTATGTTCTTGTACATAGGGGCTGTATTATAGTAGTTATATTCTTGAACATAGGAGCAGTATTATAGTAGTTATATTCTTGTACATAGGGGCTATATTATAGTAGTTCTACTCTTGTACATAGGTGCAGTATTATAGTAGTTATATTCTTGTACATAGGGGGCAGTATTATAGTAGTTATATTCTTGTACATAGGGGGCAGTATTATAGTAGTTATATTCTTGTACATAGGAGCAGTATTATAGTAGTTATATTCTTGCACATAGGAGCAGTATTATAGTAGTTATATTCTTGTACATAGGGGGCAGTATTATAGAAGTTATATTCTTGTACATAGGAGCAGTATTATAGTAGTTATATTCTTGCATATACGAGCAGTATTATAGTAGCTATATTATTGTACATAGGGAGCAGTATTATAGTAGTTATATTATTGTACATAGGGAGCAGTATTATAATAGTTATATTCTTGTGCATAGGAGCAGTATTATAGTAGTTATATTCTTGTACATAGGTGCAGTATTATAGTAGTTATATTCTTGTACATAGGGGCAGTATTATAGTAGTTATATTCTTGTACATATGGGCAGTATTATAGTAGTTATATTATTGTACATAAGGAGCAGTATTATAGTAGTTATATTATTGTACATAGGGAGCAGTATTATAGTAGTTATGTTCTTGTACATAGGGGCTGTATTATAGTAGTTATATTCTTGAACATAGGAGCAGTATTATAGTAGTTATATTCTTGTACATAGGGGCTATATTATAGTAGTTCTACTCTTGTACATAGGAGCAGTAATATAGTAGTTATATTCTTGTACATAGGAGCAGTATTATAGTAGTTATATTCTTACACATAGAGGCAGTATTATAGTAGTTATAATCTTGTACATAGGGGCAGTATTATAGCAGTTATATTCTTGTACATAAAAGCGGTATTATAGTAGTTATATTCTTGTACATAGGGCAATATTATAGTAGTTATATTCTTGTACATAGGGGCAGTATTGTAGTAGTTATATTCTTGTACATAGGAGCAGTATTATAGTAGTTATATTCTTGTACATAGGGGCTGTATTATAGTAGTTATATTCTTGTATATATGGGCAGTATTATAGTAGTTATATTCTTGTACATAGGAGCAGTAATATAGCAGTTATATTCTTGTACATAGGAGCAGTATTATAGTAGTTATAATCTTGTACATAGGGGCAGTATTATAGTAGTTATATTCTTGTACATAGGAGCAGTATTATAGTAGTTATATTCTTGTATATAGGGGGCAGTGTTATAGTAGTTATATTCTTGTACATAGGGGCAGTATTATAGTAGTTATATTCTTGCACATAGGAGCAGTATTATAGTAGTTATATTCTTGTACATAGGGGCAGTATTATAGTAGCTATATTCTTGTACATAGGGGCAGTATTATAGTAGTTATATTCTTGAACATAGGGACAGTATTATAGTAGTTATATTTTTGTACATAGAGGGCAGTATTATTGTAGTTATATTCTTGCACATAAGGGCAGTATTATAGTAGTTATCTTGTACGTAGGAGCAGTATTACAGTTGTTATATTCTTGTACATAGAGGGCAGTATTATAGTAGTTATGGTCTTGTACATGAGAGCAGTATTATAATAACTATATTCCGGTACATAGGGCAGTATTACAGTAGTTATATGTTTGTACGTAGGAGCGAGCAGTATTATAGCAGTTATATTTTTAACAGTTTTTTTTTCTTGACCTTTGTCACTTTTCCTTTGCTGAAGTCATTGAATGGTGTGATTGACAAGCAGCTGAATTTCCCATCTAGAAGGCAGGAGTGTATTCTGAGCAGTTGTTGCCTTTTTTTCTCTGCTCCTTTGGTTATTTAATAGAAGATCACTTTTTTTATATGTAGTTTTTCATCATTAGGTATGCTTAATTTTACAGAAAACTAGATGAGCTCACCGTTAAAAGCATCCAACATCGCATAACTTTCAGAGATCTAGCAAGCCCCTCGGCCTGGGCAAATGAGTCCAATATAAGAAACATGTTAAAGTAGAAACACTTCAACATTAGAACACTGTCCTCTTTACGACCTGTTTATAATGGAAATGTAATAAAGCTGCCAATATTATATCGGAACCATAAAGAAAGCACCAAAAATATGATCAAGGAGGAAGATTTGGGATAATTGATGTAAAGATAAAATGTTTTTTATTGACAAGAGTGGCATAGGATAGCACCACATACAAAGAGGTGCCCACACATAACCATAAAAATAAGCATAATTATGCACATTAAAACATATAATTAAAAACCAAAACACTGGATAATTAGAGGAATAGTACATGTGGACATGAATACATGAACAAAAAGTGTGTCCATAGCCTGAAAGAAGATTACAGTGTCCCACAATGGCAATGTGAGAGACAACGTCTTTATCAAAAATTGATGGATGGTGTTAGATCATAAATCAGAGGAACCAGATGGGCACATATATATACAGTGGGGCAAAAAAGTATTTAGTCAGTCAGCAATAGTGCAAGTTCCACCACTTAAAAAGATGAGAGGCTTCTGTAATTTACATCATAGGTAGACCTCAACTATGGGAGACAAACTGAGAAAAAAAAATCCAGAAAATCACATTGTCTGTTTTTTTTTCATTTTATTTGCATATTATGGTGGAAAATAAGTATTTGGTCAGAAACAAAATTTCATCTCAATACTTTGTGATATATCCTTTGTTGGCAATGACAGAGGTCAAACGTTTTCTGTAAGTCTTCACAAGGTTGCCACACACTGTTGTTGGTATGTTGGCCCATTCCTCCATGCAGATCTCCTCTAGAGCAGTGATGTTTTTGGCTTTTCGCTTGGCAACACGGACTTTCAACTCCCTCCAAAGGTTTTCTATAGGGTTGAGATCTGGAGACTGGCTAGGCCACTCCAGGACCTTGAAATGCTTCTTACGAAGCCACTCCTTTGTTGCCCTGGCGGTGTGCTTTGGATCATTGTCATGTTAAAAGACCCAGCCACGTTTCATCTTCAATGCCCTTGCTGATGGAAGGAGGTTTGCACTCAAAATCTCACGATACATGGTCCCATTCATTCTTTCATGTACCCGGATCAGTCGTCCTGGCCCCTTTGCAGAGAAACAGCCCCAAAGCATGATGTTTCCACCACCATGCTTTACAGTAGGTATGGTGTTTGATGGATGCAACTCAGTATTCTTTTTCCTCCAAACACGACAAGTTGTGTTTCTGCCAAACAGTTCCAGTTTGGTTTCATCAGACCATAGGACATTCTCCCCAAACTCCTCTGGATCATCCAAATGCTCTCTAGCAAACTTCAGACGGGCCCGGACATGTACAGGCTTAAGCAGTGGGACACGTCTGGCACTGCAGGATCTGAGTCCATGGTGGCGTAGTGTGTTACTTATGGTAGGCCTTGTTACATTGGTTCCAGCTCTCTGCAGTTCATTCACTAGGTCCCCCCCGCGTGGTTCTGGGATTTTTGCTCACCGTTCTTGTGATCATTCTGACCCCACGGGGTGGGATTTTGCGTGGAGCACCAGATCGAGGGAGATTATCAGTGGTCTTGTATGTCTTCCATTTTCTAATTATTGCTCCCACAGTTGATTTCTTCACTCCAAGCTGGTTGGCTATTGCAGATTCAGTCTTCCCAGCCTGGTGCAGGGCTACAATTTTGTTTCTGGTGTCCTTTGACAGCTCTTTGGTCTTCACCATAGTGGAGTTTGGAGTCAGACTGTTTGAGGGTGTGCACAGGTGTCTTTTTATACTGATAACAAGTTTAAACAGGTGCCATTACTACAGGTAATGAGTGGAGGAAAGAGGAGACTCTTAAAGAAGAAGTTACAGGTCTGTGAGAGCCAGAAATCTTGATTGCTTGTTTCTGACCAAATACTTATTTTCCACCATAATATGCAAATAAAATGAAAAAAAAACAGACAATGTGATTTTCTGGATTTTTTTTTCTCAGTTTGTCCACCCATAGTTGAGGTCTACCTATGATGTAAATTACAGACGCCTCTCATCTTTTTAAGTGGTGGAACTTGCACTATTGCTGACTGACTAAATACTTTTTTGCCCCACTGTATATTGTCGGTGAGACAAGATGAAAACACAAACGCAGGCAGGAAAATAGACTGAGCAAATGATGGGGCCCCCACTGACTAGACAGGACAGGAAAGGAAAGACACTGTCTGCAATCACGCAACAACCCTGCAAAAAGTCCAACACGTCTGATGCACAAAAATACTGAAGTCGCACAACTTCGCCCTCTACTATATCAGCACACTGGTATATTCTGAAAGCAGAGCAAAAAGAGACCAATCTAACAGGGGACAAAACAAACTGGCACAAAACAGAGATAGACAAAACCAGATCAAATGCAAACAGAATAGCAAATGAACCACTTAGCTGAACATGCAGGGACAGAGCTTGAGACATCAGACCTCAGGAGGCACAGGAAGAAAATCACCAGCAGGGATAGTGGGAGTCAGCACTCTTAAATCCCAATCTGAAACCCCAGATCTCCAATCGTCATCCTCGTTATCAGGTGGCAAGCCTCTGTCAATCAGATCAGCTCCAATACCTCCAGTAACCACCAGAGGGAACCCAGAAAGAGAAATCGCAACCCCTCTGTCAATCAGACCAGCTCCACTACCTTCAGTAATAACCAGAGGGAGGCCAGAAAGCGAATTCACAACAGTACGCCCCCCTTGAGGAGGGGTCACCGAACCCTCATCCATGCCACCTGGCCAATCAGGATTGGCCCGGTGAAAAGCACGAACCAATCTTTTGGCATGAATTTCAGAAGCAGAGACCCAAGAATTATCCTCCTGGCCATAACCCTTCCATTTGACCAAGTACTGGAGTCTCTGTCTAGCCAAACGAGAATCCAATATTTTCTCTACCTCATACTCCAAATTGCCTTTTACCAATACAGGGTCAGGAGGCGCTGCCATAGGAACTACTGGCTCCACAAACCTCTTCAACAAAGATTTATGAAACATGTTATGGATCTTAAACGTAACTGGAAAAGCCAATCGGAAAGAAACGGGATTAAGGATTTCCAAAATCTTATAAGGTCCAATGAATCTTGGCTTGAATTTTGGAGATGCAACCTTCATAGGAATATTCTTTGAAGACAACCAAACCATATCACCCACTTTAAATCGGGGACCAATGGTCCTATGCTGGTTGGAAAGCCTTTGTGCTTTTTCCTGAGAGTGGGTCAACTTATCCACCACTTGGTCCCAAATCTGCTGCATTCTCTCTACCACAGAGTCCACACTTGGGCAGGCCAAAGATTCCACCTGCCCTGAAGAAAATCGAGGATGAAACCCAAAGTTACAGAAAAAGGGCGACATCAAAGTGGCAGAACTAGCTCTATTGTTTAGTGTGAATTCGGCCAAGGGCACAAATGAGACCCAGTCATCCTGATCAGCAGATATGAAACATCTCAAATAGGACTCCAAAGCCTGGTTTGTTCTCTCAGTCTGTCCATTGGTCTGAGGAAGAAATGCAGAGGAGAAAGATAACTGGATTCCCAGTTTGGAACAAAAAGCTCTCCAAAATCTGGAAACAAACTGGACTCCTCTGTCCGACACAATGTTCTCAGGAATCCCACGCAACCGAACCACCTGTTGTAAAAACAAGGGCACCAACTCAGAAGAAGATGGCAACTTTGGGAGTGGTACAAGATGGACCATCTTAGAAAATCTATCACAAATCATCCAGATAACCTTCATTCTCTGAGAGCCAGGAAGATCGGAAATAAAATCCATTGAGATATGGGTCCATGGCCTCCTGGTACCGGCAGGGGCATCAACAACCCACTAGAACAAGAACAGGGCTTGGACCGAGAACAAGTCCCACAGGACTGCACAAAATTCCTGACATCATGAGATAAGGCAGGCCACAAAAAAGACCGACTCACCAAATCTCTGGTACCAAAAATACCTGGATGACCAGCCAACGCAGAGCAATGAATTTCAGACATTACTCTTTTCTTCCACTGGTCAGGGACATACAATTTTCCCATAGGGCAACATTCAGGTTTTTCCTCCTGAAATTCCTCCAGGGCACATCTCAAATCGGGTGAGATGGCGGAAAGAACTACACCCTCATTTAGAATGGTAGTAGGCTCAGTCACATCAAGAGAATCCGCAAAGAAACTTCTAGAAAGGGCGTCCGCCTTAACATTCTTAGTGGCCAGAAGAAAAGAGACCACAAAATTAAAACGCGTGAAAAACAAGGCCCACCTAGCCTGTCTAGGATTCAAGCGTTTTGCTGATTCAAGATAAATCAAATTCTTGTGGTCGGTGAGGACCACAACTTGATGTCTAGCTCCCTCCAACCAATGTCTCCACTCTTCAAATGCCCGTTTCATGGCCAACAATTCCCGATTTCCCACGTCATAGTTGCGTTCAGATGGGGAGAACTTTCGAGAAAAGAAGGCACAGAGATTCATCTAAGAAGTCACCGCATCTAATTGGGACAAAACGGCTCCTGCACCAATCTCAGAAGCATCTACCTCCAACTGAAATGGGAGTGAGACATCAGTTTGCCGTAGAACCGGAGCAGAAGTGAATCTCCGCTTAAGCTCCTGAAATGCCTCTGGAGACCAATTCACCACATCAGCGCCCTTTTTGGTCAAATCAGTCAGTGGTTTAACAATACCAGAAAAATTACTTATAAATTTACGGTAGAAATTAGAAAAACCCAAAAACTTCTGGAAAGCCTTCAAAGAAGTGGGCTGAATCCAATCATAAATGGCCGGTATCATGGCCGGGTCCATTTCAATAGCAGACGGGGACAATTTGAATCCCAAAAATGAAATCCTCTGTACACCAAATAGACACTTCGATCCCTTTACATACAGAGAATTTTCCCTCAAAATCCGGAACACAGTCCGGACATGTTCCACATGAGAATCTCAATCACTGGAAAAGATCAAAATATCATCAAGATAAATAATCAAAAACTTATCCACAAAGTCCCAGAAAATATCGTTCATAAAAGATTGGAAGACAGAAGGGGTATTAGTGAGCCCAAAAGGCATCACCAGGTACTCAAAATGTCCCTCCGGATTATTAAACGCCGTCTTCCATTCATCCCCGTGCTTGATGCGAATAAGATATGAGGTCAAGCTTGGTAAACCAACAGGCACTTTTAACTCTGGAAAATAAATCAGAAATCAGGGGTAATGGGTACTGATATTTAACAGATGTGGGGGGGGAGGGCAGGCTCCAGATTTTCGTGGGCCCAGGGCCAAAGAGTGTCAATGGGCTCCTTTAACACATGCCACAATTCATGATCCTCTGATACGGCAGAGAAATAGCGGTATAGTACAATGAAAAATACTTCACTTCTTACATCACATGACTGATATCCATTTTAAATTCTCCAATAGCTCCAAAAACGGACAGTATATTACTCCATACAGTATTATGGCCACCGCATAGTGCGCTATACAGAGTAATGAGGCCCATATATTTCTCCATACAGAATCATTGGTCCCATATAATGTTCCATACAGTATATGGCCTCTTTCACACATCAGTTTTTTGCCTTCAGGCGCGATCCGGCTTTTTTTTGTAAAACCGGATCCGGCAAAATGCAATGCCGGATCCAGTTTTTCCCCATTGACTTGCATTAGCGCCGGATCGTGCCGGATGGCATTGCGTTTCATCCGTTTTTTGCCGGATCCGGCAACTTGTCTCATTCCGGCGTCTGGAAAAAACGGCTACTGTAACGGTTTTTGTCTCCGGCGAAAAAGCCGGAAGCGCCGAATCCGGCGCTTCCAGCTTTTTGCTACAATGAAAGTCTATGGGCGCCGGAATGCGCCGGATCCAGAAAAAGACGGATCCAGCCACCGGATCCGGTTTTTTTTAAGTCTGCGCATGCTCAGATCCAATTGGCCAGCCCCCAGGAAAAGGTATAACCTGCTAGACGGATCCAGCAAAAAAACGGATCCGTTTCTACAGTTCTCCAAAATTTATGCCGGATCCGTTTTTTCTAAAAATAGCCGGATCCTGCCTGACGGCAAAAAACTGATGTGTGAAAGTAGCCTATGATGAGCTCCACATAATGCTACAATATATGTTGGTCCCCATGGATGAAGCTCCACTGTCTTATGGGCCCAAATAATGTCCATATATAATGGGCCCCATTTCTAATGCTCCAGTGTATAATGGGCCCTGTAAATGCTGCTCCAGTGTCTGATGTCCACCTTTGGAATGCTTCAGTGTATGGTGGGCCCCATATATCATTCTCCAGAGTATAGTGCTCCCCAAAAATTGCTCCCAACCTTTAAAACAATTAAATAAGTCTCCTCGCTAGGGAGTCCCTGTACTAGTCTAGACTCCTCGTCGTCCCCATCTTCCATCTCTCTGCACTTGGACTGCTTAGGCAGAGGGCGTACAGACGTGATGTCATCGCGCTCTCTGACCAGAATGTCACTGCCAGGAAACGCGGAAGACGTCACGGCGGTGGAGCAGGGACAGGTAAGTATTTCAAATTTGCAAGTGCTGTGATCCTGAGCAAGCAGGGGGGGCCCACTCATTGGCGACGGCACTGTCACAGGGCCCCTCATAGTATGGCTGTGGGTCTGACGGCGAGTCTAGGGCCCTCCCACCGGCAGAGACACTTTTGTGTACTATAAGGGGCCCTGTGCCAGTGCATTCGCCCTTAAGTATGCGTCCCCACCTGCTCAAGCAACCTCCACTTTCATCTGCATCTTCCTCTTTGTCACCGTGTAAGGTGGTATAGTATGCGGGAAGGGGAACCTGAGTTTCATCAGGGTCAGATTCTGTCTGTGTAGAGTGCGAAGGGAATGTAGTGGTCTGGGTCAATGTACCAGCAGAATCATCTAGCACTGGCTGGGCATAAGAGCACTAGTGGCGCCCCCAAGAGTACGGTCACCACAGTGGCATTACCTTCCTCCTAGGGAGTGTGATGTCATGCTTGGAAGCAATGAAGGATCTCTCTAGCAGTTAAACCAACACACAACACAGTTCCCACTCCATGCCAGCAGGGAGAGCTCTGAACCTGACTGCTGAGGAGCTGCTCTTTGTGGTCGGGAGGAGGGAAGTTAGGGCAGTCTGTCAAGGGAAGGGGAAGTGTGTGGATGTGAGAATGGAAGCTGGAGGATGAGCAGAGTTAAGGCTCACTCCTAGCTGGAGTGCATGGTCGGGATTCGGGTCTCAGAGTTTGTAGGGACACTGACGTTCCTGCAGCAGAAACCGGAGGAAGTAGCAGCTGTAAATGCTCTGTTCCCAACTAAGGCTCGGAGGCCCCAGCAGCGACTTGTGTGAGCCAGAAGGAGAAGGCTACGGCTGCCTGCCATATGAGAAAGTTTCAAAAGAGAGTCAACAGGGGGAACTTCAGTGAACTCAGTACTGCGAGTACTTCAAATAAGCACTAGAATGGAGGCCACACTACCTATCTGCAGAGACAGAATTCCTAATTTGCTTCCAGGCTGACCAACTGCTTCTCCATCTGTACTCTGGGTCCTGTACGGCACTTACCAAGTACAGGTAAAGGAACTGCACAACTGTGTCTGTCATCTTTCTTCTGCGCCTGGCGCACGGTTCTGCTACATCCTGCACTGCACACCATCTACCAACTCTTTCATCTGCCCTGCGACTACGGCCCTACCTGTGAGGGCTTCTATATATTAGCTGCACCACAACATCTGTCCCAGAGAAGCGACACTGCAGCGCTGGTCAATCTGATCAGAAACCACAGGTGGCGTCACGTATCATTCACCTATAAATGTTATTCACCCCTTTCCATGGACGCCCATGCACACGGACCGGGTCACCACCACCCTGACACATCCTTCTGAGACACTGGCCCGTTACCGATTAACCTCACTGCCCTGTCTGGCCACCCACACTCGATGTCAGATTCATCTTGGACTGGGGAATTCACAATTTGACTTGATAACCCAGGCATGGTATGTGGGAAGAGCTACATGGACTAATGTGAAGTGTGGCCTGCTGCATCATTCACTTTTGGTGGGGGTGAAGGACACACGGAAAGGGGTTCTGCCTGACCAGGAGCCAGCACTTGACGACTCAGTGCTTGCATTTTTTGAAACTTCAGAAGAGGAGGGCATATTTGCTGGAGTCTGTTTCGGCAATGTAAGCCAAAGCCAGTTCCTGATGCTCCGGCTTTAAAAGCGGTTAACCTACTCCCAGAAAGGGTAGCCTTCCAGGCGTTCCAGAGCCAGACCGTGACGCAGGCTCAACACCTCCTGCCTTAGCTGCTATTGTGCTTTTGCCTCTACCAGCAGATGCACCAACACCATCAGTACCAGCTGCCCCCCCCACGCACACGTCCGTGGCCTCTTCCACCATACTTCCAAATTTTGGAGAAAATGTACCCAAAATAACATCAGATATATGGTACTGTATCAGAAGCGAACAGCTCTATAGAGTCAAAGGATAATTGTAAATCTCCCTATATACGAGTCACACAGAGACGCTCACAGGCTCAGTATAGATTAGACAAGAATATAAAAAGTAGAAAAAGGGTACAGTATCATCAGATACCAGGTATATATAGTATAGTTTAAACATTCTAAATCTCCGTATATATTTCAGGAGGCAGACACAGACGCTCTCAGGCTCAGTATGGATTACAACACAACATAAAAAGCCGTAAAATGGTAATGGATCTGAAGCGTTCAGCTGTACACAGCGTAGGGATCATTGTCAATCTCAGTATTTATTTCCACAGTCAGAAACAGACTCTCACTTTGTCAGTTTGGATTAGACCAGAATATAAGAAGCAGTAAATGTGTAATGTATCACAAGCGTAGAGCTGTATACAGTGTTGGGGTAATTTTTAAATCTACATATAAATTGCAGGAGTAACCCACAGACTCTCACACGCTCAGGATGGGTCACACTACAATATAAAAAGAAGATCTGCAAGAAATAATCACACATGTGGGCCAATGTTCCAGGTGTCAATGATGGGTGGAGGAGGACTTCCTGGCAGAAATGATAAAGTATCACCAGATACAAGGTATATATAGCATAGTTTAAACATTAAAAATGTACGTCTATATTTCAGGAGTAGTGTTGAGCCACCCCACTAGAGTTCGGTTCAGTTCATCGAACAGTAGGCAAGTTCGTCGAACGTTTGACGGACACCGTCAAGCCCCATTGAAAACAATGGCAGGCAAACACAAATACATAGAAAACAATTACAATAACACCTTAAAAGGTGTCCCAAAGCAGACACAATGCTCAGAAGACAAAAATAACATATGGAAAAGGGCAAGTACATATAGAAAAGAGGTGGAGGTGTAAAAGGAGGAGGAGGAGACACAGATATAGGCATGTCATGCTCTTATAAAGTCAAGAAAGGCTGGATTAAAAATCTAAAATAAAAAAAACTAAAATTCTAAAATCGAAGACGATCATATACCGTTGGACTTCCCACCATAAATTATGCCAACTGCCGATCAGGCGGCGTTATTCCCACGACCCTCCGAACAGCGTCCATGAAGGCAAAGTGTTTGGTTTCCGGGGGCAGTATGGTTGCAAAGCTGAAACTTAAAGGAATGTCCAGAAGGGAACCACCAGGAGTGGAGACTGCGGCTTAATTGGACTCCACATGGGCAACCTCATAAACAGACTTACATAAACAGGCGGCATAGCTAGGTTCATGGGTGGGCTCCTCTGCTGAGCAGTAGACACAGGTACTATGCCCAAAGTATTAACTGGGCTAAATGCTGTCAAAAACTGGTTCTTTCATAAACAGGCGGCATAGCTAGGTTCACGGGTGGGCTCCTCTGCTGAGTAGCAGACAGTGCTACAAGACCCAAAAGGATTTTCTGGACAAGATGCGGTAAAAACTTATTAGAAACACACACAGTGTAGCTCCTTGACAGGTGCGCTACACCGCTGGCTACCAGACACCGCTACTATGCCATGAAACTGTCTATTAGCATTTAAAACCATTATTAATGTGAAAATAAAGTTATGCTTTTGGTGAATGAACCGTTCTCAAACGGAACCTCGAACAGCCGAATTTTAAGCAAAGTGTTCGAGTTCGACGAATGGCTCGAACACTGCCCAAAACAGCTCGAATCTGAACTTGGCGAACAGGTCGACTCGAACACCGCTCATCTCTAATCAGGAGGCAGACTCAGACCGTCTCAGGCCCAGTATGGATTGAACAAGATTGTAGAAAGTTGAGAAAGGGTACAGTATCACTGGATAACAGGAATATATGTAGCATAGTTTACACATTAAAATTCTATGTCTATATATCAGGAGGCAAACTCAGACCGTCTCAGGCCCAGTATGGATTTGACAAGATCGTAGAAAGTTGAGAAAGGGTACAGTATCACCGGATAACAGGTATATATGTAGCATAGTTTACACATTAAAAATCTATGTCTGTATATCAGGAGGCAGACTCAGACGGTCTCAGGCCCAGTATGGATTCGACAAGATTGTAGAAAGTTGAGAGAGTACAGTATCACTGGATAACAGGTATATATAGCATAGTTTACACATTAAAAATCTATGTCTATATATCAGGAGGCAGACTCAGACGGTCCCAGGCCCAGTATGGATTCTACAAGATTGAAGAAAGTTGAGAAAGGGTACAGTATCACCGGATAACAGGTATATATAGCATAGTTTACACATTAAAAATCTATGTCTATATATCATGAGGCAGACTCAGACGGTCTCATGCCCAGTATAGATTCGACAAAATTGTAGAAAGTTGAGAAAGGGTACAGTATCACTGGATAACAGGAATATATGTAGCATAGTTTACACATTAAAAATCTATGTCTGTATATCAGGAGGCAAACTCAGACGGTCTCAGGCCCAGTATGGATTCGACAAGATTGTAGAAAGTTGAGAGAGTACAGCATCACTGGATAACAGGTATATATAGCATAGTTTACACATTAAAAATCTATGTCTATATATCATGAGGCAGACTCAGACGGTCTCATGCCCAGTATGGATTCGACAAAATTGTAGAAAGTTGAGAAAGGGTACAGTATCAATGGATAACAGGTATATATGTAGCATAGTTTACACATTAAAAATCTATGTCTATATATCAGGAGGCAGACTCAGCCGGTCTCAGGCCCAGTATGGATTCGACAAGATTGTAGAAAGTTGAGAGAGTACAGCATCACTGGATAACAGGTATATATAGCATAGTTTACACATTAAAAATCTATGTCTATATATCATGAGGCAGACTCAGACGGTCTCATGCCCAGTATGGATTCGACAAAATTGTAGAAAGTTGAGAAAGGGTACAGTATCACTGGATACCAGGTATACAGTGGGGAAAAAAAGTATTTAGTCAGTCAGCAATAGTGCAAGTTCCACCACTTAAAAAGATGAGAGGCGTCTGTAATTTACATCATAGGTAGACCTCAACTATGGGAGACAAACTGAGAAAAAAAAATCCAGAAAATCACATTGTCTGTTTTTTTTTCATTTTATTTGCATATTAAGGTGGAAAATAAGTATTTGGTCAGAAACAAGCAATCAAGATTTCTGGCTCTCACATACCTGTAACTTCTTCTTTAAGAGTCTCCTCTTTCCTCCACTCATTACCTGTAGTAATGGCACCTGTTTAAACTTGTTATCAGTATAAAAAGACACCTGTGCACACCCTCAAACAGTCTGACTCCAAACTCCACTATGGTGAAGACCAAAGAGCTGTCAAAGGACAACAGAAACAAAATTGTAGCCCTGCACCAGGCTGGGAAGACTGAATCTGCAATAGCCAACCAGCTTGGAGTGAAGAAATCAACTGTGGGAGCAATAATTAGAAAATGGAAGACATACAAGACCACTGATAATCTCCCTCGATCTGGTGCTCCACGCAAAATCCCACCCCGTGGGGTCAGAATGATCACAAGAACGGTGAGCAAAAATCCCAGAACCACGCGGGTGGACCTAGTGAATGAACTGCAGAGAGCTGGGACCAATGTAACAAGGCCTACCATAAGTAACACACTACGCCACCATGGACTCAGATCCTGCAGTGCCAGACGTGTCCCACTGCTTAAGCCTGTACATGTCTGGGCCCGTCTGAAGTTTGCTAGAGAGCATTTGGATGATCCAGAGGAGTTTTGGGAGAATGTCCTATGGTCTGATGAAACCAAACTGGAACTGTTTGGTAGAAACACAACTTGTCGTGTTTGGAGGAAAAAGAATACTGAGTTGCATCCATCAAACACCATACCTACTGTAAAGCATGGTGGTGGAAACATCATGCTTTGGGGCTGTTTCTCTGCAAAGGGGCCAGGACGACTGATCCGGGTACATGAAAGAATGAATGGGGCCATGTATCGTGAGATTTTGAGTGCAAACCTCCTTCCATCAGCAAGGGCATTGAAGATGAAACGTGGCTGGGTCTTTCAACATGACAATGATCCAAAGCACACCGCCAGGGCAACGAAGGAGTGGCTTCGTAAGAAGCATTTCAAGGTCCTGGAGTGGCCTAGCCAGTCTCCAGATCTCAACCCTATAGAAAACCTTTGGTTGATGACAAGCGAGCCTGCTGGTATTGACATTGTATGTTCTGGAGGCAACACACATCTCCGAAGCGCTGACCTGGGGAACGGGCTGTGTATGTGTATGTTTGGTATAAGCTGGTAACACTCCACAACACACTTCCACTGGATGTTTTTTGGTGGCCACCCATACATGCTCGTTCACACACAGGTGCGGACCTGAACGTTTATTGCCACTCGTTCGCTTGTCACCATTTGGAGAACTCTTTCTGGGATTGACAACAGCGGCATCCCTTGGTCACCATACTCACACCCCCGCAACTCCCCACGGGGTACACCACCCTCCAACCCCTTATACCACGAGATCTGCACCTCCCAGGGTTGGCTAATGGCGAGGGTTGAGACTTGCCCCTACTCTCCTGCAGCACATCTGCTGCTCTCACTGGAGAGAAAAGGGTCCATTGAAGAGAGACGGCAGAGACAGTAGTCCCTAGGCAGCAGCCCTCACACAACTGCCCCCAGCTGACCACTTCCCTCGCCCGCCAATCTATTACCGGGTTGTGTTTTTTCAGCCAAGGGAGGCCTAAAATGATAGGTACTGGCATTCCTTCCAAGACGTAGCATGACAAGGACTCCTCATGATGTCCTATATGAAGATGGATATTTTCTACGACTTGAGTCAAGCTCCCCTGGCTCAGTGGAACAGAGTTTATGGCCTGGACGCTTATAGGTTGAGCAAGCGTCCTACACCTCAGGCCATGAGACTGGACAAAGCAAGCATCCACCAGACTAACTCCTGCTCTGCTGTCCACAAGCACTGTTGTCTCTTCCGGTATGCCGCCAGCCAACACCTCTGCTGACATAGTACCTTGGGAGGGCAAAATGAAGGAAATATACACTCCCTGGTCGCCTCCCTGCAAGCGACCAGGGGAATGCGGCTTCACAGATGGCACAGATAATAATTTGGCGCGGGTTGGGCAAGTCTTCAGGACATGACCAGTCTGCCCACAGTAAAAACATGCCGACACCACTCCCCGAACCGTAGGCAGTTCCATACACAAACTAGCTCCTCCTACTTGCATGGGTTCGTCTGGAGATTTGGCACTTACTGCGCAGGCTCCCGTGAAATGGCCCGGCTTCCCACAGGAAAAGCTTACCCCCCCACCACGACGAGCCTCAGATACCCCCTTTTTTGTACCAACAACACCGGGCTGTCTGGGTTCCTCGGTCCGTACTGGTGGGTCCTCCTCCCTAGCGAGGACAACAGGGGGCACATTTTTTGTATGTCTCTCCCTAAGGCGTCTATCCACCCGGATGGCAAGGGACATGGCGGCCTCCAACGACATGGGGGCGGCGTACTGCACCAGAGTATCCTGCAACTTTGGAGACAGACCCTGCACAAATTGACTCCAAAGTGCAGGGTCATTGCACTGAGTGTCAGTGGCACACCTCCTAAACTCTGAGCAGTACTCCTCAGCAACCCGGGCTCCCTGTTTACACCTACGGAGTCGAGATTCCGCCGGGGCAATGCCATCAGGATCCCCATACACAAGCGCCAAAGCCACAAAAAACTAGTCCACGGACTCTACAAATGGTGAATCATCCAGCAGGGAGAAGGCCCAGGATTGGGAATCCCCCTTGAGAAGGGACATAATGATCCCTGTTGTGAGTTCATTTTCCCCTTCATTACTGAGGCCCGAGGAACTCCCTCTTCTGGTAAAGAAAGGTAGTGAGCCTGATTATCAAACACCTGAGGCTGATGATGATGACTGGCTGAGTGGAGTTACTGACTGGATATAAGGCTGCCGACGCCCTTCTGCCCTGCGGGTGATTTCTCTGTGGGATCCTTGGAGACCAGTCTGAAATCCTGCTCCTCTAAAGCTAAGTTTGCTGCTCAGCCTTTTGCTTTTGTGCTTTGACTTTGTTTTGCTTTGTTTTTCTGGATTTCTGCCATTCCCTGCTGGGGTGTGCTGAATTCATTTAGCTCTGTCTTCTGAAAATACCTGAGTGCTGATTTAGTTTTTGAAGCCTAGCTGCTTCAGGGCCTTTTTCATATCAGCTTGTTGGCTTATGTCTTTGATAGGGTTTTGGCAGATTGCAGACAGCAGCCTTCCTGTCCTTTCCTATCTAGGTAGTTTTGGGCCCCGTCTTTGCTCAGTCTATCTTTCTGTCTGTGTTAGTATTTTCATCTTGCTTCACCGTCATTATATGTTGGGGGCTGCCTATTGCTTTGGGGTCTGCTCTGGGGCAGTTTAGATTTCCCCTTTCTTTCTTTAGGCCTATGTAGTTCTCCGGCTGTGATCGAGGGGTCTAGGGCATCGTAGGAACCCCCCACGGCTACTGCTAGTTGTGTTGATAGGTTCAGGGGTCTGCAGTCTGATAGTTGCCAACTTCTCCTGTTTTCTGGACTTAGCTTGTATTTCTGCTTTTGCCTCCTACGGTGACTCATTCATAACAGATCCCCACCCGTTGCTCTTCATTCCCTGATGAACGAGGACGCAGCCTGAAA
This sequence comes from Dendrobates tinctorius, assembly GCF_039654945.1. NCBI lineage: Eukaryota > Metazoa > Chordata > Amphibia > Anura > Dendrobatidae > Dendrobates > Dendrobates tinctorius. The sequence goes on along the minus strand of NW_027361782.1, from coordinate 19,864,107 downwards.
TATAATTTGCAGGCTTGCTGGAATACCAAGAATTGATCTCTCAACCCAGAAAACCTGTCAGGGAGGGATATCTTGGGTTCTGGCTGAGCCTGTGGCTAAACCAGACCCCCAAAGCCCACCAACAGCTGCAGCTGCTGCACCAACTCACTGCGCAGCCCCTTAATCTCCTCAGTAAAGATTTGCAGCACCTGGGCAAAGGTCTGTCTTGGGTCCATGGCTCAGCAGAAAAAAAAGTTTGGGTTGGTGATAATGTAATGGTTACGTGTGACTGGACACACCGCCTCTAGCAGGGCGAATTTATATGACACATGCAACCCTGGATACACCGCCTCCGGTAATACGAATTTAAATAATAAGCCGGATACACCGCCTCCAGCAGGCGAATTTCAGAAATACACGTAAAACCTGATACACCGCCTCCAGCAGGGCGAATTTAAATAATAAGGGGAAACACCAGGGAAACAATTACAATGGTGGGCCCTGCGATAGGGAACGGGGATGTGGAGACCTCCTGCACTCCCCTGAGTCAGTGTCACTACACTCCTTCCGATCCCTAGGCCGGTTCTGCACCGGGCACCGCTCAGGAAACCTTTAAACCCTAGCTCGCCCTGCACCTACCCCTTTCTAATGAAATGGCAGGTGCAGAGACTAATCCCACCACTGCACTGAAACACACATAAAGGAAAGGCACAAACAGGGAAACACCACTTAGCTTTACTCTGTTGCACTTGCTCCTGGCAACAGAGTCCACGACCAGAATGCAGCTCTCCTGCTAAAACGCTGCCACCAAGCTCTGTCAGAGCTGCAAGGAAATCCCCTCTGACTTCTTCCACACCAGAGTTCTGACCGTGCTGCAAGGAGCTCTCTCCAGCTCCTTCCTCCACCAGGGATGGTTGGAAATGAATACTATCACCAACGCTGATTGCAACACCTGTGACTTTTATAGCAGAGCCAGCAATCACACCTGCATTACAATGTGCACTAAACTAAAGAAACAAGAGTGCAATGGTGCTCACCACCACCGGGGGCATACTTAGAACAACGGACACCACAGTGCAATAATCCTAATGGCCACTGGGGGCAAAAACCACCCTTAAGCACACAGCTTAAGGAAAAAAAGGGTTACATGAGCTTTTAACTGTCATCATCGAACCTCGATCATGACAGGTGTATGACAAAGTACAAGGTGTGTATATAGTATTGGGGAGAATTGGAAGCACCCTAGAGATTTTAGGAGGCTGAACTATTATCTCAGGCCCACTATAGATTACACCTCAATTTAACAGGCTGAAATTGGCTGGTGTATGACAAAGTACAAGGTGTGTATATAGTATTGGGGAGAAATGGAAGCCCCCTAGAGATTTTAGGAGGCTGAACTATTATCTCAGTCCCACTATAGATTACACCTCAATATAACAGGCTGAAATTGGCTGGTGTATGACAAAGTACAAGGTGTGTATATAGTATTGGGGAGAATTGGAAGCTCCCTAGAGTTGTTAGGAGGCTGACAATGATACTCTCAGTCCAAGTATGGACGCAGGCAGCCTAATAAGCAGGACTGCTGCACACAAAAGGGTGGAAAAATGAACGTTTGGTAACTGTGCAGAAAAGAGGAAGAAAAGAATTTTTGCTTTTAAAAAAGCAGTTTGCACAGCAGTGTGCAAACAGCAATGCAGCTATCAAGGAGCCTTATAAGGCAGCCTAATAACCAACAGAGCTGATGCACAAAAAATATAGCCTCCCCTGTCACTGCGGACACAAACTGTTGTGTTGTACAGTGGAAATCGCTAACAGCAGAAGCAGTTTTTTTGTTCTTCTTCCCTGCCTAATGCTCTCCCTTATTCAGAATCAGCAGCTGCAACCTCTCCCTATGCTAATATCGGCAGAAGTAAGATGGCAGTCGGCATTCACGCCCTTTTATAGCCCCTGTGATGCCACACAAAGCAAGCCAATCACTTGCATGCCCTTCTCAAAGATGGTGGTGACCGATGCCCATGTCATCGCGTTGCCCACAGTGTGCGTCCTCTATCATTGGCTGAAAAAGGGCGCTGGAAGCATCACTTGAAACGCGACTTTTGCGCTCTGGTCACCGACCTCGTGGCCGACCTCACGCTATGGTTGGGTTTCGTTTCATGAAACCCGACTTCAGTGAAAGTCGGCGACTTATGAATTTGACCGACCGGTTTCGCTCAACTCTAGCGGCAACGCTTCACGTGTAGTTTTACGTTTACATAAACGCCGATCAATTCGAATGGCCAATGACAGAGTCGTCTAGACCAGAGGGAACAGGAAATCCCACCATAACATCTTTTACAGTATCTGCCAAACCCTTCCGAAAGAGAGCTGCTAGGGCATCGTCATTCCATTTAGTAAGTACCGCCCACTTTTGGAATTTGACAATATAACTCTGCAGAATCCTGACCCTGGTTCAATGCCAATAAGGTTTTCTCAGCTTGATCAATAGCATTAGGTTAATCATACAACAACCCCAAGGTTTGAAAAAACGCATCCACCTTAGCCAGAATAGGATCTCCGGGTGTTAAGGAAAAGGCCCAATCTTGGGGATCGCCGCGCAGCAGGGAAATGACAATTTTAACCTGCTGCACAGAGCTCCCCGATGAGTTAGGTTTCAAAGCAAAAAATAGTTTACAATTATTCTTAAAATTCAAAAATTTAGACCGATCTCCAGAAAACACATCAGGAGTAGGGATTTTTGGTTCAACAGCAGATGATTGAGTGAGATAGGCAGAAATTCACCGCACTTCAGCAGCGAGCTGCTCAACACGATCAGACAATTGCTTAGTCTCCATTTAGAGAAAGAAGAAAAAAAAATCTCCTCCTGCAGCCCCAGAAAAAAAGAGGAAAAAATATATATAAAAAAAATTGACACTTTTTTTTAAATTCTTTCCTTCATTAGAGTACCCTAGAGTCTAAAGTTAGGCTGGTGATTCTGTTATTAATGGGTCATCGAGGAGGAGAGCAGGCCCAGGCTAAGCCACAGAAAACCAGAGAGGTTGGTAACTAAGCGGATTGCAGACCCCTGATCCTATCCACACAACTAGCAGTAGCCGTGGAGAGTACCTACGATGATCCTAGACGCCTCGGCACAGCCGGAGAGCTAACTAAGCCTAAAGCAAGAAAGGGGAAATCTAAACTGTCCCAGAGCAGCCCCCAAAGGAATAGATAGCCCCCAAACATAAATTGTCGGTGAGACAAGATGAAATATATTGTCGGTGAGACAAGACTGAGCAAATGATGGAGCCCACACTGACTAGACAGGACAGGAAAGGAAAGACACTGTCTGCAATCACACAAAAAAACCCTGCAAAAAGTCCAACACGTCTGATGCACAAAAATACTGAAATCGCACAACTTACTATACTTTATCAGCACTCTAGTATATTCTGAAAGCAGAGCAAAAAGAGACCAATCTAACAGGGGACAAAACAAACTGGCACAAGCAGTAACATATGGGCGGTGATTCAGCACAGCCCCAGCCAGAGCTGGCTGACCCGTACAAAACAGAGATAGACAAAACCAGATCAAATGCAAACAGAATAGCAAATGAACCACTTAGCTGAACATGCAGGGACAGAGCTGGAGACATCAGACCTCAGGAGGCACAGGAAGGAAATCACCAGCAGGGATAGAGGGAGTCAGCAGTCTTAAATCCCAAACTGAAACCCCAGATCTCCAATCGTCATCCTCGTTATCAGGTGGCAAGCCTCTGTCAATCAGATCAGCTCCATTACCTCCAGTAACCACCAGAGGGAGCCCAGAAAGAGAACTCACAACCCCTCTGTCAATCAGACCAGCTCCACTACCTTCAGTAATAACCAGAGGGAGGCCAAAAAGCAAATTCACAACATGATACCCTTCGAAACGTGCGTCAGTGTCTGCACCGCACTAGAACTGTGAGCCTCGCCGGTAATTAATCCAGCTTCTATATGCATACTCTCACCTTCTACCTCATAGGAACCACATTCTAATAGGGTTGTTTCTCACATTTTGGGCACATTACTGCTTATGTTTATGTTTCTTTTTATGGTTATATGGGAGCACCTCTTTGTATGTGGTGCTATCCTATACCACTCTTGTCAAAAAAGGTACTGTATTTTATCTTTACATCAATTGTCCAAAATCTTCTTCCTTGATAATAAGTTTGGTCCTTTATTTTTGGTTCTTACATTTTTTCTGAATTGTCTACCATTCATTCACCCAGCAGAAAGATATCACTTATTCCACAGGAGATTTATTATATCACTTCTCGTTGTTGGATGCATAGCTATTGCTGCGTTCAGTACGTGTTTAAATCAATATTATACCAGAGACGTTATTTTTTTCTTTCTTATATTGATGCTTAAATTTACGTAAATAGATAAATGTATGTAGGAAAACTTCTTATACTGTATAATCTGCAGTTACTTTTTAATACTTGAATGACTCCAGCTGATGTTCGTGTGTCAAATTTTTCTTTTCAATAGAGAAAACACAAGAGAGAGAAAGAAAATGACTTTCATACCAGGAATATCATATGTCATATCTCCTCAAAGTGGCACTGTTGTGCAATATATTTTCGTAGGAGGTAAAGCCTTCTTTATATCTGCAATTAAAGGAAGCATTAAACTCTGAAATCTCCTAATCCTCGGTTAATTATTGCAGGATTTCTAATTTAATATTCACATTGGGTGTTAGGGCACCTGAGTTAATTTAGGGACTATATCCTGCAGCTTGTACCTGCCTCTGTTCTACATATCACAATTTACCAGCCCTGGGATTCGTGTCCTATAGATTTGTATTGATGCCATCACTCAAGAAAATTTGCAGTGTTCGGAGATGCACACGATGACTTGTTTGAGCATTTATTTACTTTCTGATACAATTTGTGCATTTTTATGGTAAACAGATAATGCAACCTGTAAAGAATAATACATAATAATAAAGCATTCTGTACCACTACAATATTCCCTTGTGCCTGCGAGACTCACATGCAGGGAATATGGATGCAATGTTCATAATGGTGCTGCTAGCATCGGTCCGCTGCGCTACTTGGGTGGTATCTGAGCTCATTCACTTCGAGTGCTGCAAGAATAAGATACTACAGCATTAATAGCACCAAATTATATAATGTTTTGCACTGACCTAATATTAGGAATTATATAAAATTAAAGTCTACAACATCCACAAATTGAGGACCCACTATTGGAAAAAAGGGGCATACGTCATGTGGCTCACAGGATTCAGGCTGTTTTGCCACCTGTCGAGGGACTTCTTACATTTATATTAAAATGGTATTATGGGCTGTGGTATTATTTGGGTAAGTAATGTATATAACTTATGTGTTTGTGATACTTTTACTAACAGTGCATAACGCCGCTATTTGGAAAGTATTATTTTAATGATTTTCTGGTTTTGCCTTGAAACATCTACCAATTTAGATATTTCATCACTCCCTGCTGTACATGTATGTCACAGTCAGGGTGCATGTGTATGGAGCGGCTTAGAGGCTGTGCCCATCCCATACAAGACAGTTGCTGGAGGTGCAGTCTCTGATGTTTAAGTATTTAAATGCCGCTGAATATCAGAGTCATGGAAAATTGATGGGATAACTGATAGTGCTGTGCTAAAAGCTGTGCTGTCCTTTAAGCCGCTGTGTGTACTCTGCACCCCTCGCCTATGGGAGTAATGTCCTTTAAGCCACTGTATGTACACTTCTCCCCCCACCTGTGGGGTTCTGGACTTTAAGCCAGTGTGTGTACTCTGCACACCCACCTATGGGAGTACTGTCCTATAAGCTCCTGTGTGAATTCTGCATTCCTGCCCATGTGAGTTCTGTCCTTTAAGCCACTGTGTGTACTCTGCACCTTCCACCTGTGGGAGTAATGTCCTTTAAGCCACTGTGTGCATTCTGCGCCACCCGCCTGTGAGAGAAATGTCATATAAGCTCCTGTGTGTATTCTGCATCCCCCGCCTATGGGAGTACTGTTCTATAAGCTGCTGTGTGTACTCTGCACTCCCCCACCTGTGGGAGTTCTGTCCTTTAAGCTACTGTGTGTACTCTCCACCCTCCACCTGTGGGAGTACTGTCCCTTAAGCCACTGTGTGTATTATGCACCCCCAACCTGTGGGAGTTCTGTCCTTTAAGCCAAAGTGCTGCGGAATATGTTGGCACTATAGAAATAAAATTATTATTATTATTATTTAAGCTACTGTGTGTACTCTGCACCCCTACCTGTGGGAGCACTGTCCTGTAAGCAGCTATGTATATTCTGCACCCCCCACCTGTTGGAGTACTGTCCTTTAAGCCACTGTGTGTATTCTGCACCCCCAACCTGTGGGAATTCTGCCCTTTTAGCCACTGTGTGTACTCTGCATCCCCACCTGTAGGACTACTGTCCTATAAGCCGCTGTGTGTACTCTACAACCTCCGCCTGTGACAGTACTGTTCTTTAAGCCACTGTGTGTACTCTGCACCCCCTACCTGTGGGAGTTCTGTCTTTTAAGCCAATGTGTGTACTCTGCACCCCCCCACCTGTGGGAGTACTGTTCTTTAAGCTGTTGAGTGTACTCTGCACCCCCCGCCTGTAGGAGTACTGTCCTTTAAGCTGCTGTGTGTACTCTACACTCTCCGCCTGTGGGATCTCTGTCCTATAAGCAGCTATGTGCATTCTACAACCCCTCGCCTGAGGGAGTACTGTCCTGTAAGCTGCTTTGTGTACTCTGCACCCTCTGCTTGTGGGAGTACTGTACTATAAGCAGCTATGTGAGAGTTCTGTTCTTTAAGTCACTGTGTGTACTCTGCACCCCTCTCCATTTGCAAATCATTATATTGCATCAGCCATCTCATTGTCATTTTAGGCTCCAAAAATAATTTTTCAGGCCGAGTGTGTGTTTTTCTTTAGTCTGGAAAGAAAACAAAACTTGGCGTCAACCATTTAGTTACCATTTCTAGGCCCAATAAATAATTTTTCAGGACCGCTGTGTTATTTCTAGTACTGTTGCAAATAAATAAATCTACTCTTCTGCCATCTCTTTGCGAGTAATGTTTAGAAAATCAACTTCCAAAAATTGTGACAACATAAAATAAGGGACGTGGTGTAGCTGCTGTTGGTGGTGGGGGTGTAGCTGATGCAGTGAGAGGATGTGGTTGTTCTGTACCTGCTATGTGCCCAAATACAACACCTTCCTCTGGTACACTCAGGAGACAGGACGTTATGTGTAATTTCGTAGGCTCAAATACCGCTGCATGAATGGTGAGGCCACAAGATGTTGAAAAGGAGATAGATTAGATCGCTGACAGTGTCTCCAGTTCCTTAACATTGTGTCCCACCGGGTCCCCTCTTAATCATGGCTTCAGTTCGAACAAGCAATAAGCTAAAAGTACAATACCATTATCCCTAACTGAAGTATCCATGCGTGGTTTCCTGCTTTGAATTATAATATTTTCAAAGGAAACACATCGGGCCCTCTAGGCAAAAGCATTGGAGAGGTGTCCCAAGGATATAGTGGCTGGAACTGGCGGTAACAAACCTCGATGCGAACCACCAGCTGTATCAAAACTAAAGAATCAAACTACAAGCTTTTTATCTGTGGCTACTCTGCTGTACACTACTGAAGATATAAGTTTGTCTTTGTGGATGAAATATGTAAGCTGATAATGTAGGGGTACTGTGCTCCATGCTCTGTGGGTGAACCTGAACATCCACAGGTTCGTTCATCTCTATTAGAGAATCGTGTTGCCGGATCCTTTTTACCACATGATAAACACTGTGAGAATAAAACACATAACTATGGCAGAATTGCAGAGTTTTTCATAATTTCACCCTACGTAGATTTTTTTTAATGTTTTTCAGTAAACTACATTGATGAGCGAAAGGGTAACAATGTTGTGATTTCTGAATTTCAGGCTCCATATCTCACATCCTTTGCTGCTTCCAAGGTGAGACTGCCATGATTTTATACACAATCATCTTGTAACCCTTCTGCTCATCAGTGTATTGTTAGGGACGGAGGAACGCGCTAAATATTAAATAATAGAAAGTGCGTTTGCCGCCTGGGGTCCACCTTGCAGTAGGTGTTAAAACCGCTGCTAGACAATGGCAGACACGCTATATGGCGGTATAATGCGCATGAGTTTAACGTCACCCGATGCCAGCAGAGCGGACTCTGTTAACTCACAGAGGTGCTGTAGCACAAACATAAACACTGAGCCTGTTAGACTCACAGGTCTCAGCGAAATCGCACGCACGGTATCTGGTCACAGGACATGGGTCCAAGACAGGGATTGGTGTCAGTCTAGACCTACCGTGCGGGCGGCATCGCTACTTCGGACGCCGGTAATTGCTGCTGAATGCACCGCGGCAACAGACTCTGCCGCTGATCGACAGTGCCCGGTAGCAGGCGCACTGTCGGATGCTAGGACTGCGATGTGCACAGTGGCCAATGGCTAGCCACTGACTGGCGCTGACTCTTCTCCTAGTTCCCTATCCACATGCGTAATATCAGAAGGAGGGGAATCTTAATAAGTCAGTCACCAGAATCATACACACATCTAGCAAGTAAAGTCTATACTAGCGCATGGCCGAACGGTCAAGCGTGCTTTTTATAGCCATGCGGGACCTTCCAGATCTCCGAGATGGACTAATGAGATCTGGAGCAGGACCTGAGCACATGACTCCCGATCTCCAATGGGAGATTGCCTCGTGAGCATGCCCAGTAGGAGCACAGAGGAACTTAGTCTCTGTGGAGCGGTCTGCTGCAAAGTAATCTTCTCTGCAGTAGATAGACAGCAGGAGACCGCAGAATGTGAGGCTCTGGATTCCTGCAGCGCAGACGCAGAAGCCAGACACCTAACATTACCCCCCCTCCTAGGGCCCCCTCCCCTCTGAGCCTTCCAATCCACCACCTTGTGCCCATCAGAGGCATAGGTTTCAGACTCGTCCCAAGACAAGTCTGATGTCCCGGTAGATGACACGGAAAACCGGGACGCGTGGAAGGTATCAGAGGCGGCAAGATCGCCAGGTTTAAGAAGGGACACGTGGGAGACAATGGGAGCGGCAAAACCGCCCGGAGCATAGGTTGAAGTGGAACGCCGCTGTGTGTCGGCGGACGTCTCCACTCTCTGTTTAAGGAGGCTAACCCGAGCACATGAGGCGCATGACTGAATATATTTTTTAATGTCCCGAGCCCTGTGCGGCCACCAATAAGACCCTGCCAGGAGTTTTGTGGTCTGCATGTAGCCACAGTGACCACCCGCCCTGGACGTGTGTGCCCACATGAGAAACTTCGGCTGAAAGTGAGGGGGAACAAAGGTCTTGCCCGGCGGCACATAATTTGGCCATTGCAGGGCCCCATTATCGTGGGGAACAGAGTACTGACAGTGGTAACCGCAAGTGGAGCTTAGTGCCGGACGCGCCTCGAGACTGGCGTGAGACACCTCCATGGGCTCGGGGAGTGAACACTCCGGCTCGGGTGATTCCAGAGGTTCAAAGAGGTTAGGAGCCGGAGTAACCTTCCATCTGGACTGAGCACGCTCCAGCCCGTGCTCCGAGAAACGGAGATCAATGCGGGTGGCAATGGCAATCAGCTCTTCCAGACTTGCAGGAACATTCTGGTAGACAGAGCATCCTTAACATTCTCAGCTCAACCTCTCCAAAATACAGGGATGAGGGCTTTATCAGACCAGTCCAGCTCGGAAGCCAGCGTCCAAAAACGAACGGCATACTGGCTGACCGAGAGGGATCCCTGAGTTAATGCAAGGAGCTGGAGAGACGTATCGTGCGTGACCCGTGGTACCAGGAAGACCTGCTTGATAGATGTTAAGAACTGAGCAGTGGTCCAAACCTCAAGGTCACCACGCTCCCATAGTGGCGTGGCCCACTCCAACGCCCTGCCCGACAGAAGGGAAACAATAAACCCCACCTTAGCCCGTTCCGTATGGAATCACGCAGCCAGTAACTCCAGCTGGATAGAGCACTGGCTCACGAAACCCCTGCAGGAGACGCTATCGCCAGAAAATTTATCGGGCAACGGGAGGCGGGAAACTGTCGGCGCAGGGGAGGACGAGGACATACGCGAAACCGCCTCTGCGTTCGCCTGTACAGCAGCCTCTGAAGACTTTGCCGCTAAGATAACACTCTCAAGAGTAGCCAACCGACACTCTAGCTGGCGAATGCACTGTAGGAGTTGCTGCTGATCTGCCATTACTAGCCAGAACCTGGCGCTAGTATAATGTTAGGGACGGCGGAATGCACTAAATATTAAATAATAGAAAGTGCGTTCGCTGCCCGGGGTCCACCATGCAGTAGGTGTTAAAACCGCTGCTAGACAATGGCAGGCACGCTATATGGCAGTATAATGCGCACGAGTTCAATGTCACCCGATGTGAGCAGAGCGAACTCTGTTAACTCACAGAGGCGCTGTAACACAAACATAAACACTGAGCCTGTTAGACTCACAGGTCTCAGCGAAATCACACGCAAGGTATCTGGTCACAGGACACGGGTCCAAGACAGGGATCGGTGTCCATCTAGACCTACCGTGTGGGCGGTGTTGCTACTGCGGATGCCGGTAATTGCTGCAGAATGCAGCACAGCAACAGACTCTGCCGCTGATCGACAGTGCCGGTAGCAGGCGCACCATCTGACGCTAGGACTGAGGTGCGGTGTGCACAGTGGCCAATGGCTAGCCACTGACTGGCGCTGACTCTACTTCTAGTTCCCTATCCACATGCGTAATATCAGAGGGAGGGGAATCTTAATAAGTCAGTCACCAGAATCATACATCCATCACCATACACACATCTAGCAAGTAAAGTCTATACTAGCGCATGGCGGAACGGTCATGCGTGCTTTTTATAGCCGTGCGGGACCTTCTAGATCTCCGAGATGGACCAATGAGATCTGGAGCAGTACCTGGGCACATGACTCCCCATCTCCAATGGGAGATCGCCTCATGAGCATGCCCCGTAGGAGCACAGAGGAGCTTAGTCTCTGGAGCGGTCTGCTGCAAAGTAATCTTCTCTGCAGTAGATAGACAGCAGGAGACCGCAGGATGTGAGGCTCTGGATTCCTGCAGCGCAGATGCAGAAACCAGACGCCTGACATGTATTTGGTAAAATAAATGGTGTCATTCAAAGTCTCCATATGGCTATGTCGATAGAAGAATAAAAAGAGTTATAACTCTTGGAAGTAAAGGAAAGAAAAATTATAAAAGTGCGGAAAAGAAAAATCAGCCAGTCCACAGGGATGAAGGAGCATGTCTGTGTTGGAGCAGTTTCGAGTCCCATCCGGGCCTGGTTCACATTTGTGCAATGGCAGGTGTGTGACATGTGATGGATGTATTTAGTAAGAACATATGAAAACATGCGACGTACGCCTAGATTTAGGTGAATATTATTAGGACTGAGGAAGCATCCGGCACATTTTTAAAAGCTGTTATAGTGCCTGTTTAAGGGGTCAGACAAATGGCCGTATTTCTTATGCGAGGGTCACATTGCAATCCTTGGACTGACTGTCCAGACCTAAGTGTGATGGCCGCATACAAATATATTATGCTGTCATGCTCAGGTCAGGAGAAATGCTGGGCCAGTCCATGCAGTGATGGGAAATATGGCCGTCTGTCTGCCCACTAACTTATACAATCCAACAATCCATCTACCGTACATCTGCACAGATTTTTTACTAAACATTTTTTTGTTTTTTTTCTGTTTGGTTTGGGACATTTGCTTTCTAGTTTATTGGTTTATATACAGTAATATCACCTGCTGTCCATTACCCGTCTGCTCTCAGTGGAGGTGCGGAGCCATCCAGAGGAGTAATCGTTTTTATTGCCACCAGTTTCAATAAAAACATTTTAGATGTATGGAAACCGACTACTTTACATTTCAATATGTCTCCTACTGAGAACAATGGATTAAAAAGCTCAAACATCTTTTTCCAGGTGGTTATCGGCTCTGGTTTAGCTCATGGGGGCTACTAACCCTGGTTTAGCTGCTATTTGATACTTTGCGTATTCTTTCCCAAAAAGTCTCTTCGTTGACAACCAATACCCCCCTGTGCAATGTGTTGCATGCTGCCTGCCTAGTCCCCCCTATTCACTACAGACTAAAGCTGCCCAAACCCACCAATATCAATGGAATGGGGTGACGGTATAATGGGGGAAGAGAAGGATACATCGTGTTGGATTTCCAATAACCGATCCTTTTTCCCAGCAGCAGAGAAGTCCGGCAGTGACTGACAGATCATAGGAGCCCTTGGCAGAGATATAGGGTCCTGTGTTTGGGTGGTCAGCAGAGAGCTGTCAGATGAACAATAGCTTGTCCAGCAGCTTTTCTGTTCATTACAAATGTCAAAAGAAAGTTAAACAATCAACATATGATTTCTTCAAAAAGTCCCAATTTATCCTCAGTTTTAGGCCGCGTTCACTTGTGATTCTGCACTAAATTCAATAGCTTCTTAAATTTCCAATATTGCAACAATATCAAATTTTTGCTACAGTTTTGCTTTGTAAGGAGTCCTCCCCATAAAAAACACTTATACTGTACTAATAAAGAAGGATAAGTCAGAGTGGGAAATGGCTAAATAACTGAAAGTGCAGATTTTACTTTATGCTTCTTTACTTTATTAATTTGTTCCTTTTTACCATTATTCATTAGTAGTGTTGAGCGATACCACCCGATATCGTGAAATATTGGATCGGATTGGATCGGATCGGACCGATACCCAAAAAGTATCGGATATCGCCGATTCCGATACCGGAAACCAATGCAAGTCAATGGGACAGAAATATTGGAATTAAAAAAAACCCTTTCTTTCCTTGTAGGTTAATTCTACATGAAGAAAAACAACTAATAATAATGTAGAATGTATAGGGGGAGGTGGAGGAGACATTAAAGGCATAGAGGTTTAGCCCAATCAAATGGAATAGCAGGAATATTTTTTTTCTTTTAAAGACGTTCTGAGTTACAAAGATATTGAGTATGTTAACCTTTTTTATATTTTGTCAGATATGTATGTTTCACTACTTCCATGCTCTTCACCTTCTTTTTTACTTCTCCCACACTTTCTCCTTCTTGATCCTCAGCAGCAGCAGCAGCAGCATCTTTTTCATCAACTTCTTCTTCACCTTCTTCATCTTCTTCTTCTTCACCTTCTTCCAATTATTCCTTTTTTTACATTCTTCATATTCTTCTTATTCAACTATTATTCTTCTTTGTATTCTACTTCTTCATCTTCTTCCTATTCTTCTTCTTATTCATATTCTTATTTGTGACTGTGATTCCTGTAGTTATTATCTATAAAAGTTTGAAGATTACACCTTCCGTTCTGCCTGTCACAAAAGATTTACAACAAGATTTGTCAGCGTTCAGTTTGGCCTGCAGAAGCAGGCATTTTCCAGGGGCACCACGAGGAGGAACAGACTCACCCCCATACACTGCTTAGTCTTCTTCTGCTTATAATTTAGATAATATATTTTGCTCTGATTTTTAGTCTTATGCTTAATGTTCTTCTCCTTTTTGTTCTTCTGCTTTTTGTTCTTCTGCTTCTTGGTTTTCTGCTTCTTGGTCTTCTGTCTCTTGTTGTTCTGTATCTTGGTGGTTGTCTTCATGTTCATTGTCCTCTTGGTCATCTTTTTCAGGGTCATCTTTTTGGTCTTCTTCGGGGTGGTCTTCAGGGTCGTCGTTTTCGTGGTCGTCGTCTTCTTCGGGGTGGTCTTCAGAGTCGTCGTCTTCAGGGTCGTCGTCAGGGAGATACAGAGTGATAACCAAAAACCATTTCCAAAAGCTTGAACTTGGAAATGTAGCAGAAGGTACAAGAAGGCTGAGGAACTGCCGAGAACCAGCTGACGGTAGTGGAACCTGGATGGGTAGCAGAAGGAACAAGAGCCAATGGCACTACCGAGGACCAGCTGACGGTGCTGGAACCCGGAGGGGCAGCAGAAGGAATAAGAGCAAATGGCACTACCGAGGACCAGCTGATGGTGCTGGAACCTGGATACTAAGCAGGAGGTACCTGTGCTAGAAAGCACTACCAAGGATCAGTAGACGTTGCTGGAACTTGGATACCAAGAAGGAGGCACCTAAGCCAAAGGCACTGCCAATAACCAGCTGACGGTACTGGAACCCGGATGGGTAGCAGAAGGTACCCATGAAAAACAAAGTTGCAAGGCCGCGGGCCGGCCGCAATTACCGAAACCCACAGTCCTACAGGGGGTGCTTGTCCTATTGGCACTACGGAACCAGCCTTTGTTGCCAGATCCCTCAGCCCACATAGGAAGCCCATAAACTGCAGGCACCATAGACTCGGCTAACCTGACCGCAACACGACAGGACAACGTATTGGTTGCAAAGTGACGTTGACACTACCCGGAAACAGCAGGCGTGCTGGAACCAGGCTGGGCAGGAGGGAGTACCCGTGCCAAAGACACTGCCAAGAACCAGCTGATGGTGCTGGAACCCAGATGGGTACCAGAAGCTACAAGAGCCAATGGAACTACCGAGGACCAGCTGATGGTGCTGGAACCTGGAGCGGCAGCAGAAGGAACAAGAGCCAATGGCACTACCGAGGACCAGCTGATGGTGCTGGAACATGGTTACTAAGCAGGAGGTACCTGTGCTAGAAAGCACTACCAAGGACCAGCAGATTTTGCTGGAACTCGGATACCGAGAAGAAGGCACCTAAACCAAAGGCACTGCCGAGAGCCAGCTGACGGTACTGGAACCCGGATGGGTAGAAGAAGGTATCCATGAAAAACAAAGTTGCAAGGCCGCGAGCCAGCCGCAGTTACCGAAACCCATAGTCCTACAGGGGGTGCTTGTCCTATTGGCACTACGGAACCAGCCTTTGTTGCCAGATCCCGCAGCCCACATAGGAAGCCAATAAACTGCAGGCACCATAGCCTCGGCTAACCCGACCGCAACACGACAGGACAACGTATTGGTGGCAAAGTGACATTGACACAATCCGGAAACAGCAGGCGTGCTGGAACCAGGCTGGGCAGGAGGGAGTACCTGTGCCAAAGACAATGCCGGGAAACAGCTGGCGGTGCTGCAACCCAGGGAAAATACTACAAACAGAGTGGAGACAGAGGCCTAATTGGAGCAAGTTTAAAATCTGCAAAGTAGTTGTGTGAGTGTGGACAGAGCAGGAGAAATTGCCGGACACACAGCTGGGGATCAGATGACATTTCTGAACCCCAATAACACTGGAGCATATGTTGACTGTGCAGATGGCACATCTGAGCAGCAAGTGGCGGTGTTGGAGCCCAGGTTCAATCTGGGTTTAGGCTGAGGCCTAATTGGAGCAAGTTTTATATCTGATGTAGTTTGAATGTGGAGGCAGTAGGAGACTTTGCCGGACACACAGCAGTGGAGCAGCTGGCGTTACTGAACCCCACTAACACAGGAGCTAGTGTTTTTCTCTGTGCAGACGGCACTTCTGAGCAACAACTTGCGGTGTTGGAGCCCAGGGATTACAGTTCAGGTAGTAGGAACATGAACACAACAGGAGACCTGGATACTGTTGCCAACCAATTATTTGTTCTGGAAGAGGACTGGCAAATTCTGGCGAGATCCAGGCCTTGTTCATTTTCAGAAAAGTAAGCCGGTCAACGTTATAGCAGGATAGTCGTGTGCGACGGTCTGTTAGTACACCACCTGCGGCAGTAAAGACGCGTTCCGATAATACAATTGCAGCAGGGCAAGCCAGCACCTCCAATGCATACTGGCTAAGCTCTGGCCATGTATCCAGCTTAGAGACCCAAAACTTGAAGGGGGAAGAGCCGTCTGGGAGTACATTGAGAGGGCAAGACATGTAGTCTGTCACCATCTGACGGAAACGTTGCCTCCTGCTGACTGGAGCCGTCTGTGATGGTGTAGACATTTGTGGCGGGCACACAAAACTTTTCCACATTTGGGCCATACTGGTCTTGCCTTGTGCTGAGGCGCTGCCTCTGCTCCCTCTTTGTGCAGAGCTTCCTCCACTGCCTCGACGCACAGAGCTGCTTTGTAAAGCACTAGCAGCACTGCTCTCGGGTGGAATGGAGAACATGATGGAATGCGCCAGTGTGTCTTGGTACTCCCGCATTTACGCTCCTGGTTCAACGGTGTTATGAGGCTTTGTAAGTTGTCCCAGTAGTGAGAATCTAGGAGGGTGTACACCCAATAATCAGCCGTGTTGAGAATGTGGGCGATGCGGCGGACTTTTCTCAGCCACTGCAGCATGAAATCAACCATGTGCTGCAGACTCCCAACTGCCCAAGAAACGCTGTCCCCTGCTTGAGGCGACATCTCTGCCTGCTCTGCATCACCCCACCTTCGCTCTACATACTGACTACTAGAGCATTGTGTACCTCCCTCCTTTGGAGAGATGTCTTCCTCCTCCATTGACTCCTCCTCATCCTCCTCACAAAGTGTCCCCTGCCTAGGCCTTTGTGAGGAACCACATAGTGCAGACTGTCCAGAAGCAGATGGCATTTGTGACTCTTCATCCTCCACCTCTTCCAAAACCACCTCCCTTAGTGCTTGCAGTGTTTTTTGAAGCAGGCAGATAAGGGGGACAGTCATTCTGACTAGTGCATCATCTGCACTCGCCATCTGCGTGGAATCATCGAAGGCACACAAAACATGGCAGATGTCCTTCATAGAGGCCCACTCAGTGATGCGTAAGTGTGACCGACACACAGTGCGACTTGTTTGTGCATGATGCAGCTGGTACTCCATTACTGCTGTCTGCTGCTCACACAATGGCTCCAACATATGTAACGTTGAATTCCACCTGGTGGGTAGGTCACATATGATGCGATGTTCTGGAAGGCGGAATCGGCGCTGCAGAGCTGCAATGAGCGATCTTGCCATGCTGGAACGCCGCAAGTGAGCGCACTCTATGCGGACCTTGTGCAGCAGTGCATCAAGATCCGGATAGTCCCTCAGAAAGCTCTGCACGACCAAGCTGAGCACATGTGCCAGACATGGGATGTGAGTGAGGTTGCCTAGGCCCAGAGCTGCCACCAGATTTTAGCCTTTGTCACACACTACCAAGCCTGGCTGGAGATTCGCTGGCACAAACCACCCGTTGCTCTCCTGCTTGATGGCATTCCAGAGCTCCTGCGCTGTGTGGCTTCGATTCCCCAAAGAAATTAATTTGAGTACGGCCTGTTGACGTTTGGCCACGGCTGTGCTCATATCGGTCGTAACAGGCTCCTGCAGCGCTGATTCAGAGGAACTGGAGTATGAGGAGGAGTCAATGTGTACAGACTGGATTCCTGCAATCCTTGGAGTTGGAAGAACACGTACAGCGCCACTCTCAAGATATATACCTGGCTCCACAACATTGACCCAATGGACAGTGAGAGAAAGGTATCTTCCTTGTCCATGGTTACCTTTCCACGCATCGGTGGTCAGGTGGACCTTGCCACTGACGGCGTTTAGTAGCGCATGTTTAATTTTTCCCTCCACATGCTTTTGCAGGGCAGGGACGGCTTGCCTGCTGAAATAAAAGTGGCTGGGCACGGTGTATTGTGGGACTGCCAATGCCATGAAGTTACGGAAGGTGTCAGTCTCCACCAGCCTGAAAGAGAGCATTTCAAGGGACAGTAGTTTTGCAATGCCAGCATTCAGTGCCTGTGCTCGGGGATGGTTTGCCAAGTATGGCCGCCTTTTCTCCCATGCCTGTGCTACCGATGGCTGTGTAGTGTCCTGGGAGTGTGAGGATGACAGGGAATGTGGTGCTGTGGGTGGAATGTCACTGGGTCTCTGGACAACAGTGCCAGAGGTTCTTCCATGGCGATCCTGTGAGGAAGCCGAACCAGCTGTGTGTGAGCTGGAGGAAGAGGATACAACACGAGCTGAAGAGGTGGTAGGTGGTGCTGTAGGTTGGCCTACGTCTTCAGTGTGTCTTTGTAATTCCACCACGTGCTTGGTCCGCACATGTTTCCACATATTTGTGGTATTGAGGTTGCTGACACTTTTCCCTCTTTTGATTTTATGATTATACAGCTTGCATTTGACAAAGCAAATGTCATCTACAACTGTGTCAAAAAAGGACCACGCACTGCAAGTCCTGGGAGTGCCCGTTTTGGGTTTTGGAAGAGGAATGCTCCTAACGAGTGCTGAAGTGGAGGCTACAGGCAACCAAGTCTGCCCCCTCCCTCACCCTTCTGTTTTGGCCGCTCGGGGAATCTCTTCCTCAGAGCTGCTCCCACCACTTTCCTGTTCCTCATGCCATGATGGGTCAAGGACCTCATCATCTACACTCCCCTCTTCAAACACTTGCTTCTCCTGGGTAGTCTCACCAGCACAGTACGCACCAGAAAGTGGCACCTGAGTCTCATCATCTGATGCGTACTGAGGTGTGTTGACCATAGGCACTGGCCCACCCGCCTCTTCAGATTCAGAGGGACAAAGCAGTTGCGCATCACTGCATACTCCCTCTTCTTCACATTCTAGAATGCTGCTTGGCTGGCCCCCTGTTTCCAAGCCAAGAGATTCAGAGAACAGAAGTAAAGATGGCTCCTGTCCAGGGCTCTCTGACTGCCTAGGCAATTTGGCAGGTGGTGAAGAGACAGATGGCTGCTCTTCAGTGCTCTGGCCCTGAGAGGATGTCGAAGTAATTGAAGTCGATGCGTTAGCTGCCATCCATCCGACAACGGCTTCAATTTGTTCGTCCCGCAGCAGTGGGGTACGGCGAGGTCCTACAAAGCTGCACATAAAGGCTGTTGCCTGGTAAAACTGGGGGATGCTGAGTCACTGGTGCCCGCAGCAGGCACAGAATCCCCACATCCTCTCCCTGCTGAATCTCCACGCCCATGACCATGTGCCTTACTCCCTGCCTTCTTCATCTTGGTAGACTGATAAAGATAGGCAGAAAAGTACAAAGGGGGGCTTAGTGTGCTTATTCCTGAACAGCTGCTAACAGGTTTAAGAAACATTAATTTTATAAAGTGTGTGGAGTTCACTTTAATATGAGCTAATGTGGCCTACACAACAGTCAAGTGGAGTGTTTGGTAAACTTTATTTACGTGTTTTTTTTTCAAAAAAACAAAAAGGATGTGACCAAAGATGTGAAAGCGATAGTATCACAAACTTTTTGGAGCTATTACAATGCAGGATGGTAACCTACAATGCAATAGATGAGGCTCCAAAAAATAGGCTAATACTAATCTGGCCATGGCTGCAGGGCACAAGCCAGCAAAAAGGCTCCTCGATCTACTCCTATATAGTGTTTGCAACAAACCAATGTAGATGGATACGGATGGAAGCACACTAATAGGAGAAAAAAATCAGGAAAAATGAGCCGCAATAAAACAAAAAAAGAACTATGTATGAGGCAGTGACGCACGCTGAGCGGACTACAACCAGAGGTGGCTGCAGAACACACTACAACGTGAGCTGCACTCACACACAGAGACCTCACAGACAGCCGTGAACATTGCAGAGAACTGGGCACTAGCACTGAAGGGCTGCAGAAAGGCTCCACTGTCTACTGATATAGTGTTTGCAACAAATGTAGATGGATACGGATGGATGCACACTAATAGAAGAATTAATGAAAAATGAGCAGCAATAAAACAAAAATATGTATGAGGCAGTGACGCACGCTGAGCGGCCTACAACCAGAGGTGGCTGCAGGACACACTACAGTGTGAGCTGCACTCACACAGACCTTGCAGACAGCTGTGAACAGCGGTGCAAGGCAAAAGAAAGGTACAGTGATTGATAATGTAGCCTGGGTAAAGCACAATATTATTTAGCAAATCGCTATCTCTAACTGTCCTTAAGAGTCTTGAACAGCAGCCTGTCCCTAACTGAATTCACAGCAGAGTGAACCCTAAATGGCGGCGGCAGCTTTTATAGTGCATCATGAAATCATTTCAGCAGCCAATCACAGCCATGCCATTAGTTAACATGCCTACATGCCTAACAGGATGTGCCCACACTTCTGAGGATTCCTCATTGGCTGAATCAAATCAAACTGGCTCATAGCATTATGGGAACTTCCGATTCCGGTATTCGATATGCAAAATGTGTCGGAACTCAGTATCAGAATTCCGATACCGCGAATATCAGCCTACACCCGATATTTGCGGTATCAGAATGCTCAACACTATTCATTAGGGTTGGCCAGAAACCAAGTCTCTTTGACACAAAGTGGTGGTATCATGTAAGGCATGTACCGTAGATATTATCAGTGTCAATGAGACTGCATTCTGTGAGGGTCTACAGGGGCAATATCTTGTGTGAGACTGTATTCACTGAGGGGTAAAAGAGGTATGCAAGTCTAATATATGTGACAGGGAGGACGGGTATGCAGGTATGAGGTCTGTGTGTCTGACAGGGAGGAAGGTTGTGCAGGTACAATGTCTGTGACAGCGAGGAGGGGTGTGTTGGTACAAGGTCTGCATCTGTAACAGGGAGAAGAGGTGCGTAGGTACAAGGTCTGTGTCTGTGACAGGGAGGAGGGGTGCGCAGGTACAAGGTCTGTGTCTGAACTCTGTTGCAAGGAAGAGGTGATCGTTAAGCCTTTAATACACGTTAATATAACCATCTAGTGATTTAAGTGCAACTGCATGTGTGGGGAAGGTGACTTGACGGACAGACCTGACTGGAAGTAGGAGGGGACGATATGTGCACTACAAACGA
Source organism: Dendrobates tinctorius (assembly GCF_039654945.1). NCBI lineage: Eukaryota > Metazoa > Chordata > Amphibia > Anura > Dendrobatidae > Dendrobates > Dendrobates tinctorius. The sequence continues at coordinate 19,843,469 of NW_027361782.1, read as the reverse complement.
AGATTGGCAATGACAGAAAGGTAACAGCAGGGAAAGACAGAAAAGGGAGCGCAGTACCGAAATTTGACCACAAGATGGCAGGGGGAGAGTAGTTCAGGACTTAACATCAGCTTACGGCTATAGAAACTGCTTAGTCATGGGAGGTGGGGAGATAGGAACCCAGGAGAGAAATTCCCAGTGAGAGAGGGGATAAATAAGACTGGTTGGGGTTCCAGAGGATAGGTTAGTCCCAGGAGGAGCTCAGCAGAGGAAGACTCAGGGCAGAAGGTGGAGAACGGTGAAGAGCTCGACCAGGGGACTGACAGGAGAAGACAGTCAGGGGGGTGGCCCTGACACGACGTACCGCAGGACAGACGAGGCCCCGGGGGTACCGATTGGATGACGACATCGGGCAGGTGAAGCGCTGGTGGTAGATTGGTCTAGGACAGCCCCAGCGAAAGATCCGCGAGGGACATCATCATGACTAAAGGAAAGGTGAAAGGTACCCGGGCCTGGAAACGGAGAGGTGTAAAGGAACTGCGGTGCATGGCTAAGGTCGTCAGGAGGACGGCCAATAAACCCGGATCTGTTGCAACTGAATTCTGTCTCGTCTTTGCATCATCCGGTCGTGGTAAGCAGTGAAACACCCCCCAATCTGGCCTCCTACCACAAATGTGTCTCTGTTGACCTCCACCTAGCCGAGGCATCAAGGCGGCCAATTATCATAGTGGTCTCGCCAGCCGTCCAGCTATCCTCAGCAGAATACAAAAGAGAAAGTTGTGGAAGGAATGCAGCATCAGCAGGTCATAATAAGCAATGTCCAGACCTTAAGTACAGTAAGAAGAAAACCTCGCTTTTACTGGAGCAGTTGAGGATGATGATGAAAACAGCTTGTAGTGCGAATATAAAAATGGCTATTTTAAGTCCATATTGAAATATATAGAATTAATTCTGTATATTACATAGCTGCATTTCTGATCAAACATTAACCGTTACAGACAGATAATGACATAATCTCTGTCTGTGGTGGGTTTATCAGACCATTAGATAGCTGCATTTCTGATGTGACAGACAATACCCACAGTGACACAATGTTGAACTGTTGTTTCACAAATAGTTCTAAGTTTTTATGTTTGTCATTGTATTACATTAAGGTTTACTTAACCTCTGTCTGTGGTGGGTTTATCTAAAACCATGTGGCTTTTATAGTGTAAAGGTTTACGACCCATTGTCTGATGATGCCATGTTGTCTGTTTCATCCAATCTTGAAAGCTGGCCACTTGAAAGATGGGATGAAACTATTAAGGGGGTTTTACACATAGCGATATCGCTAACAATATCGCTAAAGCATCACCGATTTGGTGACGCAGCAGCGATATCACTAGCGATATCGCTATGTGTGATACTTACCTCCGACCGGCTCCCCCGCTATCCATCGCTGATCGGGTGACATCGTGCAGCTCCATTTCTCGCCGGGCGCTTCCTGCTGGGCTTTCTGCTGGCGCTGACGAGCAACGCGTGGACGCGAACGGAGGACGTCAGGATCGCCGAGTTTGAAAGGTAAGTATCGTCCGCTGTATCGCTGCTACATCGCTGTGAGATCTTCCAGTGTGGAAGTTCACTAGTGATCATTTAGAGATGCACCAGCGATCCTGACCGGGTCATATCGCTGGTCGGGATCGCTGGTGCATCGCTAAATGTAAAGGGGCCTTTAGTTACACATTAGTATAATTTATTATATAAGACCAGAGAAGCATGACTTAGACAGAAGCAAAAACTGGATACCTGTATGTGTACAGTGTTGACACCTGCATAAGTGGGGACGCCCGTGCAGTGTTGTGAATCTTCTAGGGGATCTCTGTCTTGGTGTTGCTTCTCTGATATTCCAGACGGATGATGTTTAAAAGCCTTTTGGTGATTGATGATGTGAGTATACTGTATATAGTTAATCTTTATATATACCTAATCATATGTATTCAATCTTTATCTGTACTTAACCTTTGTATCTTAAATTATACAAAAGTGTACGTAATCATACTATCTAATCATACCATTCCTTTAATTTTGTACCGTGTAATAAAATTATATCCCAAGCAGTAGCCTTCTTTAAAGCCGTATCCGAACCTTAGTGTTAAAAACTTGGCAATACACAGCTCTCCAGTTATTCAGTACAGGGAGCCAACAACCCCTCATGGTTTGATGAACCCAGCTCTTCTCCGGCTGCATATAGCACTATATGTGCACTAAAACTTCTCCTCTTAGCTTGAACCTTGGCATCCATGGCACCTCAGGCTTCAAGAAAGGACCTTCGCTCTCTTCCCACCGCTGACAACTAAGGTTCATATCCAGACATCCATCGTCTGATCCCTAACTGATGTTGTCTGGCCATTGGGCTCTTCTTGAGTCACGCAGGACAGTGACCACAGCAAAGGCAATGGTCTCCTTCATCTCCAGCACCTCTTAATCCCAGGGTTTGCTTCTCCTGGGCTTAGCAGTTCTCCTATGGGGGTTGCTACTTACCAGACTTCATAATAGCCCATACACTAATTACATGTGTCTGTATAAAAATCGCTAAATCTCCTCTTACCAGAGTTCAGACATTTGTGATGCCTGACTTTGCAGGTCTCCTCACATGTTGATTATTGGTGACTAGAGTTGAGCGAAACAGGTCGGTCAAATTCAAAAGTCGCCGACTTTCGCCAAAGTTGGGTTTCATGAAACGAAACCCAACCACAGTGTGAAGTCGGCCATGCGGTCGGCGACCCAAGCTCCAAAGTCGGGTTTCGCCGAATGCTTGCACGTGACTTTTTTCAGCCAATGAGAGAAGCGTAGCGTAACGTAGCGGGAGCGTAGCTGGAGTGGAAGTGAGAGAGAGGGAGAGGGAGAGAGGGAGAGGGAGAGAAGGAAGAGAGAGAGATTTCACCACCTCTAGGGTTAAATTTCATGCCAGGTGTGTTTACAGTCCTCCACTCACTGCCGATGTTTCTCCCATTGACTTGCATTGGGTTTCGGGTTTCACGACTTTTCCCGACTTTTCGCTATAGTCTGCCGATTTCGTTTGACTCGACTTTTGAGAAAGTCGGGTTTCATGAAACCCGACTCGACCCTAAAAAAGGCAAAGTCGCTCATCTCTATTGGTGACATTACAATATTGAACATTCTATGGACCGAGATAAACAATGTAAATCTCCATCCGGGAAGATCCATATTCTTCATCATGGAATCTTCACCAAGGTCCCTGATTATGGACTTTTATCTAATGTCTACGTGCAGCTTGACTTCAGGTCTTCAGCTTCAGTTTGCATGAAGGGAGGTGATAAGTTTCTGAAAATCATGGTGTTCAGCCCGACTCCTCCATTACCTGTGATTATATGTAAAAGCAATAATGCGATGGCATTGTTCTCCACGACTACTTGTAAACTAAAATACTATTTAAATTCAGTTTTGCCGCACTCATTAATAATCTCACTGTAGAAAACAAGAGTTTCCATTTACTAAAATTACAATTTGGAGCGCAGCGAGGCAGGTATTTGACACAAGGTATAATTAAGGAATTACAGAACGATCAGGTTTACCTTTGTTACCACATCCTGGCATGCCAGTCATATAAGATAAGAACGGAGTGAAACGGAATTCAAAGAAAAGTAATTAAAGAAGGAAAAACAATGTTTAATAAAGAACAAAATTATAGTGGTAATAACTAGAGAAATATCCCAGCCCCTGAGGCAGTCCATTCAAGGAGTTGTCCTCCTAGGGAGGCAGTTTTATTTATTTTTTTTACTTAAGTGCATAAATCTTGGACTAAAATTATATTTTGCATATGGGTTTCATTAAAAATTTTGCACTGCTTGACTTCTACAGCCTTTGTGTTGCAATATTATCTTTGCATGAAACAAAAGTATTTTTCCAATCAATTCAAATAAAGGCAAGTTTGATTTATTTTGCACCGTGGGGCTGTCACAGTGGAGCTTCGCAGATTCTACCTCTCCTTCTGGCTCCGTCTTTTTCCGCCTACCCATCTATATCTTCTGTCACAATCCACTTTAGTTAAGGGCCACGTTTCCTCTTTCTTTTGTCATTTCTCCATCAGATAAGTGATACAGACATGAAATCAAACACACACTTTTAAGGAAACTTGGAGATTTCTTTCCATTTTCACATAAGTGCAGCTGCAGACAAAATGTCTAAATGTAAGAGGATTCGTTTCAAATTGTAAATGAAAGTTTCCCTATGTGCTATGCAGTGATGATGGCGCACAGGTCTTCTCTCCTACAAGTCAAAAGAAGTCGTCTTCTTCCTTCTCTAACTAAATGTAAGAAAAGGTAAAACGAGGGACCCATGAATAACGAAGAGTTGTGAAAAATCACCGAATCTATGTAAAAATTTATTCTTTCATTTGCTCCTTTTTTGTCTAATGTTTGTGTTTTTTTCAGCCGTTTTCATTTGTGCCTTATTCTTCTTTTACGTCTATTTTATGTGTTCGCCTGTTTGTTTCATGTTCGATATTTTGGGCGAGGTTTGGGGTTTCCAGTTGTTTGTTTTCTGGCAATTCATAAATTGCACATTTTTAATTAGCCACAAAATGTTTTTGTCAATGCTCTTTAGTTAGGCACATGCTGCCTACAACCGGAGATACGCTGCCAATAATGAGGATTTTCTTTGCATAAATGGTCAATTGCCCGATGAGCAGTTTCAGTATTTTGCTTGTTCGATGGATGATCGCTAGAGTTGAGCAAAACGGGTCTGCCAAATTCAGAATCCGCCAACTTTGGCTAAAGTCGGGTTTCGCCGGTCGAAACCCGACCATAGCGTGAGGTCGGCCATGAGGTCGCCGACCCGCGCGCCAAAGTCGCGTTACCCACAATGCTTCCAGAGCCTTTTCTCATCCAATCATCAAGGATGCACACTGTGGGCAACGCGATTACATAGGCAGCGGCCCCCACCTTGTTAGAGAAGGGCATTGAAGTGATTGGCTGGCTTTGTGTTGTGTCACAGTGCCTATAAAAGGCGGTGACCGCCGACCGCCATCTTACTTCTACCGATCTTAGCATAGGGAGAGGTTGCTGCTTCTCGTTCTCAATAGGGAGAGTGTTTAGGCAGGCCAAAAAGAATTGCTTCTGCTGATAGTGAATGTCACTGTACAACACAACAGTATAGTGTGCAGTGACAGGGGAGGATATATTTGTGTGCAGCAGCTCTGTTGGTTATTAGGCTGCCTTATAAGGCTCCCTGATAGCTGCATTGCTGTTTGCACACTGCCGTGCAGACTGCTTTTTTAAAAGCAAAAATATTTTTATTCCTTTTTTCTGAACAGTTACCAATCCATCATTTTTTCACACTTTTTCGTGCAGCAGCTCTGTTGGTGATTAGGCTGCCTTATAGGCTCCCTTATAGCTGCATTGCTGTTTGCACACTGTTGTGCAGACTGCTTTTTTAAAAGTAAAAATCCTTTTATGCCTTTTTTTCTGCACAGTAGATACTGAGCGTAATTTTTTTCACACACCGTATAGAGGTGTACGCTCCTCACACACTGCCGTGTACCGGCTGGTATCACGGACAAATACATGCTATATGTGTGTGACTCCGTAAAAAAAATACATGGAGATTAACATTTTTCCATACATACACTGTATAGAGGTGTCCGATTATCAAACAGTATCGGATATCTGGTGTTCTTATTATGGTCACATCTACACAGAGTCAGCGTGTGTGTGTGACACTCCATATATACTGTACATATACGGACATTTCCATTTCTCAATACACCGTATTGAGCTGTCCGAACAGTATCAGATATCTGGTGTTCTTATTATGGTCACATCTACACAGAGTCAGCGTTTGTGTGTGACACTCCATAAATACATATACGGACATTACCATTTCTTTATACACCGTATTGAGCAGTCCAGTTCTCAAACAGTATCGGATATCTGGTGTTCTTATTATGGTCACATCTACACAGAGTCAGCGTGTGTCTATGAGACTCTGTAAATACATATACGGACATTTCCATTTCTCCATACACCATATTGAGCTGTCCGATTATCAAACAGTATCGGATATCGGGTGTTCTTATTACAGTCACATCTACACAGAGTCAGCGTGTGTGTGTGTGTGTGACATTCCGTAAATACATATACGGAGATTGACAGTTTCACCAACAACGTATACAGCTGTACACCTCTAATACAGTACCATATATCTGCTTGTTGGATTACAGTGAAATACATACTGGGTGAGCATCTGTGACTCATAAAATATATATGGAGACTTCACTTTTTACATACACCTTACACTACTCATACAGTACCATTTCTGTTAGGCGTCGGATTCCTGCGGCTACACAGCAGGACTCCAGAACCTCACATTCTGTCGTCTCCCATTATTTATCGACTGCAGTGGAGATTGCTCAGCAATCCCAGCGTCACAGACGATTTGCACAGACCTGCTCTATGGGTCTGGCTATTGCTGCCACCTTTGGGTCAGCAATAGCAATGCAGACTGCTCAGCAGCAAATCGCTCCAGAAGCTAAGCCCCTCCGCCGCTCTACTGAGCATGCTCACGAGACAATCTCCCATTGGAGAACGGGAGTCACATGCTCAGGTCCTTCTCCTGATCTCATTGGTCCATCTCAGAGATCTGGAAGGTCCTGCACGACTATAAAAGCTCCGCATGGCCGCTCGGCCGTGTGCTAGTATAGGCTATTCTTGCTAGATGTGTGAATGGTGATGGATGTATGATTCTGGTGACTGACTCATTAAGATTCCCCTCCCTCTGATATTATGCATGTTGATAGGGAACTATAGTTAGAGTCCGCGCCAGTCAGTGGCAAGACAGGCCACTGTGCACACCGCACCTCTACACTAGCGTCCGGTGGTGTCACGTCTCTCAAGGCACCATCGCTTAGCGGCTGTGTCTGCCGCCGCGCTGCATGTAGCAGCACTTACTGGCGTCTGCAGCAGCGATGCCACATGCACGGTAGGTCAAGACTGACACCGTCCCTTGTCTTGGAACCGTGACCTGTGACCAGATACCGTGCGTGCAATTTCACTGAGTCCGGTGATGTCTAACTGGCTCAGTGTATACTTGTATGTTTTTGTTACAGTGCCTCTGTGAGTTGAACAGAGTCCGCTCCGTGCTAATCGGGTGACGTTGAACCCAAGCACATTATACCGCCATATAGCGCGTCTGCCATTGTTTAGCAGCGGTTTTAACACCTACTGCACGGTGGACCCCGAGCGACGAACGCACTTATTTATTTAGTGCGTTCTGCCGTTCCTAACATTATACTAGCGCCAGGGTCTGGCTAATAATGGCAGACATGCAGCAGCTTCAGCGGTACATTCAGCAGCTGGAGGGCAGGTTGGCTACTGTCAAGAGTGCCACCTCCGCTGCGAAGTTTACTGAGGCTGCTGCTCAGGCAGTTGCAGAGGCTATCTCACGTGTGTCCACGTCCACACCTGCACCGACAGTTACCAGCCTCCCGTTGCCCGATAAATTTTCTGGCGATAGCGCCTCCTGTAGGGGTTTCGTGAGCCAGTGCTCTATTCAGCTTGAGTTACTGGCCACACGTTTCCCTACAGAACGGGCTAAGGTGGGGTTCCTCGTTTCCCTTCTGTCGGGCAGGGCGTTGGAGTGGGCCACGCCACTGTGGGAACGTGGTGACCCAGAAGTTCGGACCGCTGCTCAGTTCTTAACATCTCTAAAGGAGGTCTTTTTGGGCCCACGGGTCACTCACGATACCTCTCTCCAGTTACTTGTGCTTACGCAGGGAACTCAGTCGGTCAGTCAGTATGCCGTTCGTTTCCGTACACTGACTTCCGAACTCGAGTGGCCTGATAGAGCACTCATCATTGTGTTCTGAAGAGGGTTGACTGAGCATGTCAAAGATGCCTTATCCACCAGGGAGGTTGCCATCTGCCTGGAAGAGTTGATAACGATCTCCACCCGTATAGACCTCCGTTTTACGGAGCGCGGGCAGGAGCGTACTCAATCCAGACAGAAGTTTAGGTCGACTCCTGGATTCTCCGAATTGCTGGAGCCTCCTGAACTGGAGGTTTTACCTCCTGAACCCATGGACGTGTCCCGTACCGGTCCGAAACCACGACCCGACCGGCACAGGGCCCACTTGCTGCTACCTGAGTCGACAGTCGGACCACCTGGCTAATAGGTGTCCACAGCAGTTGAAAAAACGTTCAACTCTGGTGGCAGTTGGTGGATATCTACCTATTACGAAAACGTTCTCCTCCAAACCAGTATTCTGAGGGATGTTAGATAGCGGGGCTTCCTCCTGGGAGGTAGAGGTCACAGTGGACTCTGGGGCAGAGGGAAACTTTATGTCCTCAGCCTTTGCCCAAAAGCACGCCATTCCACTGGTGCCTCTTCCTCACCCCTAGACTGTTAGGGTGGTTAACGGATCTACCTTACCGTCTCAGATTACCCACCAGACAGCATCCCTGGGGTTCTCAATCTCCCCGTCTCATCGCGAGACGTTGTCCCTGCTCATCATGCCTAAGGGCATTGACCAGGTGCTTCTCGGACTCCCCTGGTTACGTTGTCATTCTCCCCATATTGAGTGGTCCTCGGGAAGTATACTGGGCTGGAGCAAGGACTGTGTGGGAAGGTGCATGGGGGGCAATGTTCAAGTAGCCTCTGTGGAGGTGCCCGCGGATCATTCCGCACCCCTCACTGGGAATCTGAAATTTATGGCTCCTGTCATCCTTGAACCAGTGCCGCCGAGCAAAACTTTTGTTCTGCGGTCAAAGGTTCTCGCGTGGGCACACGCGTCAAGGGTGGGTGGTCACTTTGGTTACAAGCGTACCACAAAACTCCTGGCTAGCTCTTATTGGTGGCTGGTGGCCGCACAGGGCTCAGGACACTAAAAAATATATTCAGGCATGCGCCTCCTGTGCTCGGAGTAGATCCTCTAAACAGCAGTCGGCTGGGTTACGGTGTCCCTTGCCAGTGGCAGACCGGGCAATGGAGGTCCGCGACAGTCTGGGTCGCACCCCGCATGTCACTCAAATCTCTGTAATGAGAATGAAGATGCCCGCCGACACACTTCGGCGCCCCACTCCAACTTCGGCTCCTGGCGACTTAGCCATCCCTGACGCCCTCCACGTGCCTTCTCTCGGACCAATTCACGTGTCCCAGTTTTTCAAGTCATCTGCCGGGGCATCAGGCTGGTCTGTGGATGAGCCTGAGGCCTACGCCTCTGTGGGTCATAGGGTGGTACGTGGCAAAAAATTTTGCCAGGAGGGAGGGGCCCCTAGGAGGGGGGTAATGTTAGGCATCGGATTCCTGCGGCTACACAGCTGGAATCCAGAGCCTCACATTCTGTGGTCTCCCATTATTTATCGACCGCTGAGGAGATTGCTCAGCAATCCCAGCGTTACGGATGCTCTGCCCTGACCTGCTCTATGGGTCTGGCTGTTGCTGCCACCTTTGGGTCAGCAATAGCAATGCAGACTGCTCAGCAGCAAATCGCTCCAGAAGCTAAGTCCCTCCGCCGCTCTACTAAGCATGCTCACGAGACAATCTCCCATTGGAGATCGGGAGTAACATGCTCAGGTCCTTCTCCTGATCTCATTGGTCCATCTCAGAGATCTGGAAGGTCCCGCATGACTATAAAAGGTCTGCATGGCCGCTCGTATAGGCTATTCTTGCTAGATGTGTGAATGGTGATGGATGTATGATTCTGGTGACTGACTCATTAAGATTCCCCTCCCTCTGATATTGCGCATGTGGATAGGGAACTATAGTTCGAGTCCGTGCCAGTCAGTGGCAAGCCATAGGCCACTGTGCACACTGCACCTCTACACTAGCGTCCGGTGGTGTCACGTCTCTCATGGCGCTATCGCTTAGCGGCTGTGTCTGCCACCATGCTGCATGTAGCAGCACTTACCGGCGTCCGCAGCAGCGATGCCGCACACACGGTAGGTCTAGACGGACACCGTCTCCTGTCTTCGAACCATGTCCTGTGACCAGATACCATGCGTGCAATTTCGCTGAGTCAGGTGAAGTGCGCGCTCATCGGGTGACGTTGAACCCGATCGCATTATACCGCCATATAGCGCGACTGCCATTGTTTAGCAGCGGTTTTAACACCTACTGCACGATGAACCCCGAGCGGCAAAAGCACTTTATTATTTATTTAGTGCGTTCCGCCGTTCCTAACAATTTCTCTGCTGGTATTTTTGGTACATTTTCCCAAACATGAGGAAGTCTGGTGGAAGAGGCCGCGGACGTGTGTGGGGGGGAGCAGCTGGTACTGATGGTGGTGGTGGTAGTGCATTGGCTGGTTCTGGCAAAAGCACAATAGCAGCTAAGGCAGGAGGTGTTGAGCCTGCATCATCATCTGGCACAAGAAGGCCTTTAAGGTTCCCTTTTCTGGGAGTAGATAAACCGCTTTTAAAGCCGGAGCATCAGGGACAGATTTTGGCTTACATTGTCGAAACAGCCTCCAGCTCTATTGCCTCCTCTTCTGAAAGTTCCAAACCTGCAAGCACAGAGTCGTCAGTGCAGGCCTCTGGTCATGAACAACACCTTTCCTTGTGTCCTTCACCCACACCAAAAGTGAAGGATGCTGCAGCACACACTTCAGATTACTCCATGGAGCTCTTTTCACATACCATTCCTGGGTTATCAAGTCAAATCCTGAATTCCCCAGTCCAAGATGAATCTGACATGGAGTGCATTGATGCACAGCCACTACTAGATGAATCTGCTGGTACAATCACCCTCAGAACTACATTGCCCTCACAGTCTACTGAGCCTGAATAAGACCCTGATGAAACTCAGGTGCTCCTTCCCGCTGCTAAGCATCAAGTTCCTGCTACGGCACAGCAGGAATCCAGAGTCATGCACCCAGCGCTCTCCCATTCTTCGTCAGCTGCAGTGGAGCCTGCTCAGCAGATTCGTCGGTCCCGGCGCTCTGCCCAGGCCAACTCCGTGGGTTTGCTTGCTGCTGCCACCTCTGGCACAGCTATGACAATGCATGCTGCTCAGCAGCGAGATTTTCCAGGGACTAAGTCCTCATGTCGGGCCACTGAGCCCGTGGAGTGATCTCCCATTGGAAATTGAGGGTCACATGCTCAGGTCCTGCTCATGTTCGGATTGGCCCATCCGAGCAGTCAGGAAGGTCCCGGACGCCCGTGGTTATAAAAGGTTCGCAAGGCTGCTCGCCCATGCGCTAGCATAGACTGAAATAGTTTGGAGTGTATGATGATGGATGCATGTATCTGGTGACTGACTCATTATGAAACCCCTTCCCTCTGATAATACGAATGTGGTTAGGGTTTAGAGTCCGAGTCAGCGCCCGTCAGTGGCTATTCTATAGGCCACAGTGCATGCCAGCTATCTGCACACTAGCGTCCGATGGTGTCGCCCACTGCAGGGCACTATCGAACCGCGGCAAGTGACAGCCACGCCGGTGCAACGCCTTGCGCAACCTGTGCGCTTACCTGGCCCAACTCAGGGCGATTAGTGGCATCCACCTGAGTGGCACTGTGCACACTTGCACATGTGATTTAACCCTTGCTGGCAGTCACAGTGCCGAGCGCTAGCGGTCTAGAGGGACTTCAGTCCTGCGGTCTAAGGGATGAGTTCTGTGACTATACGCTAGCGCTCACACTGCCGAGCTCTGTGAGCAATAACAGGCTACGGCATTTATTATTTGGTGGATGTGCGGATCTGAGAGATAAGAGTCCGCCTCTGTGCACATTGGGTGAGGTTAACCCCGTGTGTCCCATTATTATACCGCCATATAGTGTCCACCATTACCAAGCAGCAGGTAACACCTCTGCACGGTGGATCCCGGGCTGCGAATACACCTCAATACCATCTTTATTATTTTGTGCGTTCCGCCAGCCCGTAACACCCACATACTATACTACCTTACACGATGACACAGAGGAAGGTACAGAGGAAGGTGCAGATGACATTGAAGACGAGGTCATGGATGACCCAGTTGTTGACCCGGATTGGCAGAGGGTGCTGGTGACAATAGGTCAGAACAGGAGATGGATCCGCAGCAGGCATCGTCATCGCAGCAATGGTTATCCGGCAGGCCCGTAGCTGTCAAAATCTTGGCAAGAAAACTAAAAGAGTTGCAAGACAGCTTGGCCAGATGATCAAATTAGCACAGCGTGCAAGCCCTGAAAATTTGTACCATAGTAGGAAGAGTGCAGTGTGGCACTTCTTTGTCCAAAATCCTACTGATGAGGCAAAGGTAATCTGTAAGAAGAGCAGAAGGACCTTTAGCAGAGGGAAAAATCTAAGAAAATTGAATACCAGTTGCATGCTTAGACATTTAACCAACATACACTTGCAAGCGTGGACGGACTATAAAACCTCAGGTAGCACATGTGCACCTGCTCCGACTGAAGTTAGCCGGCAATGCTCCATCGCTTCCCCCACTGTAATGCCACCGCTAAGCACACCACCATCAAGAAATGTTGGTGTCGTCGTTAGGCCAAAGCAGTCAGGCAATCTCAATATTTTCGCGAGAAAACACTGAATCTAGGCCATCAACACCCTCACCATCACCAACCCCTTCTCAGTCCGTCATGTCCAATGCTTGTTCCCCCATATGCAGCTCTCAAGTCCAGCTCACCCTACCAGACACTCTCATCTGCGTACACTGGCTTTGAACGCCTATATTGCCAAACTCATGTCATTCCGTTTGGTAGAAAGCGAAGCTTTCCGAGAGCTCATGGCCTATGCTGTCCCACACTATGACCTACAGTAAACACACCGCGGAGGTACTGGCCGACTACTTGCATCGACAAACTGAGTCATGGCTGGGCAGTCTACATCTTGAGCCAGGCAAGGTAGCCAGTGATAATGGGCGGAATTTTGTGGCAGCTATAGCCCTTTCAAAACTCATACACATACCTTGCCTGGCTCACACCTTGAACCTGGTGGTGCAGTGCTTCCTAAATAATTATCCGGAGTTAACAGCCCTGTTTCATAAGGTGCGAAGACTGTGCTCGCACATCCATCGCTCAAACGTCCACTCCAGTCGTATGCAGAAGCTGCAGCGATCACTCAACCTCCCCAAGAACCGCCTAATCATAGACCTTGCTACAGGATGGAACTCCACCATGCACATGGTTGAGAGGCTGTGCGAACAGTGGCAGGCTGTTATGCATTTTTGGGAGTATACACGGGCAGGCAGTTTGAGGGCAGACATGAAATTGTCGGGTGTGCAGTGGTCAAAGCTGAAGGACCTCTGTAAAGTCCTTCAGTGTTTTGAGGAATGCACACAGCTGGTAAGCGCAGATGACGCCATCATAAGCATGAGCATACCACTTATGCGTCTGCTCATGCAAACTTTAACGCACATAAAGGATCAGGCGTCTGCAGCTGAGGAGCAACAGGAGGAGGAGGAGGAGGGAAGCCTTGATGACAGTCAGACATTGTTTGGTCAGGGAACTGGAGTGGATGAGGTGGAGGAAGAAGAGGAAGATGTGGAGGAGGATGAGGGGTATGATTATTTTGGGGAGGAGGATGCTTCTCAGGGGGCAAGAGAACATGTGGGCGTGCCAAGGTAAGGTACAGGGTTTGTGCGTGACTGGAGGGATGTAAATTTGCCAGAAAGTGCTCTTCCACCCACCACTGGCAGTGCAGAATTAACACCTGGAACATTGGCCCACATATGTGACTATGCCTTGCGGATCCTAAAAAGGGACCCCCGACATTGCCAAAATGATGAGGGATGACGACTACTGGTTGGCCAGCATCCTCGATCCATGCTATAAAGGCAAATTACACAACATCATGCCACAGGAGAACCTAGAGCTAATATTGGCTAACAAACAAGCAACTCTGGTAAACAGGTTGTTTGAGGCATTCCCAGCACACATCAGTGGAGCTGGTTCACCCACGAGCCATAGTGGGCAAAATGGAAGACATGTTCGTGGTGCACACAGCCAAACTGGCGTTTGAGACAGGGGTTTCCTGACCATGTTGTGGTCTGATTTCTCAAGTCCCGTGCACACGACAGCTAATACAGAATCGATTGCAAGTGACAGGAGACAGCAGTTGTCAACTATGGTTACAAACTACTTCTCCTCCCATATCGAGGTTCTCCCTCACAGGTCATTCCCCTTTGATTATTTGGCCTCAAAACTGGACACATGGCCTAAATTGGCACAATATGCCTTACAGGAGCTCGCTTGCCCTGCTGGTAGTGTGCTATCTGAAAGAGTCTTCAGTAGTGTTGAGCATTCCGATACCGCAAGTATCGGGTATCGGCCGATATTAGCGGTATCGGAATTCCGATACTTAGTTCCGATACTTTTGTCATATCGGATTCCGGAATCGGAATAGGAAGTTCCCATCATGCTATGAGCCTGCTTGCTTTGATTAAGCCAATGGGAATCCTCCGAAGTGTGGGCACATCCTGTTAGGCATGTAGGCATGTTAACTATTGGCATGGCTGTGATTGGCTGCCGAAATGATGTCATGATGCACTATAAAAGCCACCGCAGCCGCCATTTCTGGTCACTCTGCTGTGAATTCAGTTAGGGACAGGCTGCTGTAGAAGACTGTGAGGGACAGTTAGAAATAGCGATTCCACCAAACATCTAGTGCTTTACCCAGGCTACATAAACCACCACTGTAGCCTTCTTTGCCCTAGCAGCAGTGTTCACAGCTGTCTGCAAGGGCTGTGTGAGTGCAGCTCACGCTGTGGAGTGGGTCCTGCAGCCACGTCAGGCTGTAGGCCACCCAGTGTGATCACTGCTGCCTCATACATCTTTTATTTTTTGAGCTGCATTTTTTACATAATTTCAATCTAGTGTGCTTCCATCCGTATCCATATACGTTGGTTGCAAACACTAGTAGTAGACAGCGGAGCCTTTCTGCAGCCTTTCAGTGCTAGTGTCCACTTTGCTGCACTGTTCACGGCTGTCTGAGAGGTCTCTGACTGTGTGTGAGTGCAGCTCACGCTGAGTAGTGTGTCCTGCAGCTACGTCTGGCTGTAGGACGCTCAGCGTGCGTCAGTGCCTCACACATATTTTTATTTGAGTGCAGCTCATTTTTTCTTCTATTAGTGTGCATCCATCCGTCTCCATCTACGGTGGTTGCAAACACTATAAAGGAGTACACAGCGGAGCCTTTCTGCAGCCTGTCAGTGCCAGTGCCCACTTAGCTGCACTGTTGACGGCTGTCTGAGAGGCCTCTGACTGTGTGTGAGTGCAGCTCACGCTGAGTAGAGTGTCCTGCAGCTACGTCTGGTTGTAGGACGCTCAACGTGCGTCACTGCCTCACACATATTTGTCTTTGAGTGCAGCTCATTTTTTCTTCTCCTATTAGTGTGCATCCATCCGTATCCATCAACATTGGTTGGTTGCAAACACTATATAGGAGTAGATAGAGGAGCCTTTTTTTCTGGCTTGTGCCCTGCCGGCGCAGCCAGATTAGTATTACCCAATTTTTTTGGAGCCTCATCTTTTGCATTGTAGGTTACCTGCCTGCATTGTAATAGCTCCAAAAAGTTGGTGATACTATCAGTTTCAATTCTTTGTTCACATACTTTGAGTTTGTTTCCAACAAAGAAACCACAAAAAAAGTTCACCAAACACTACATTTTGAACTTGTGTAGGCCACATCAGCTCCTATTAAAGTCTAGTCCACACACACACACACTTCATAAAATTAGTGTTTCTTGTACCCGTAACCAGCTGTTCAGGAATAAGCACACTAAGGCCCCCCTTTGTACTTTTTTGCCTATCTTAAGCAGTCTTGCAAGATGAAGAAGGCAGGGAGTAAGGCGCGTGGGCGTGGGCGTGGGCGTGGAGTTTCAGCAGGGAGAGGACGTGGGGATTCTGCAGGGAGAGGACGTGGGGATTCTACAGGTAGAGGACGTGGGGATTCTGGGCCTGCTGCGGGCACCAGTGGATCAGCATCCCCCAGTTTTAGCAGGCAACAGTCCTTTATGCGCAGCTTTGTAGGACCTCAACGTACCCCACTGCTGCGGGAGGAACAAATTGAAGCCGTTGTCGGATGGATGGCAGCTAACGCATCGACTTCAATTACTTCCGCATCCTCTCAGGGTCAGAGCACCGAAGAGCAACCATCTGTCTCTTCACCACCTGCCAAAGTGCCCAGGCAGTCAGAGAGACATGGACAGGAGCCATCACAGTCTCTACTTCTGTTCTCGGAATCTGTTGGCTTGGAAAGAGGGGGCCAGCCAAGCAGCATTCCTGAATGTGAAGAAGAGGGAGTATGCAGTGATGCGCAACTTCTTTGTCCCTCTGAATCTGAAGAGGCGAGTGGGCCAGTGCCTATGGTCAGCACACCTCAGTACGCATCAGATGATGACGAGACTCAGTTGCCACTTTCTGGTGCATACGGTGCTGGCGAGACAACCCCGGAGAAGCAGCTGTTTGAAGAGGGGAGGGAAGATGATGAGGTCCTTGACCCATCATGGCGTGAGCAACAGGAAGGTGGTGGGAGCAGCTCGGAGGAAGAGATTCCCCTACCGGCCAAAACAGGAGGCAGAGGGAGGGGGAAGACTTGGTTGCCTGTACCCTCCACTTCGGCACCCGTTAGGAGCATTCCTCCTTCCAAAGGCAAACCGGGCGCTCACAAGAGTTGCAGTGCGTGGTCCTTTTTTGACACAGTTGCAGATGACATTTGCTTTGTCAAATGCAAGCTGTGTCATCAGAGAGTCAAAAGAGGGAGAAATGTCAGCAACCTCAATACCACAAATATGTGGAAACATGTGCGCACCAAGCACGAGTTGGAGTTGCAGAGACACCCTGAAGACGTAGGCCAATGTACAGCACCACCTACCACCTCTTCAGTTCGTGTTGGGCCCTCTTCCTCCAGCTCACACACTGCTGGTTCGGCTTCCTCACAGGATCGCCAAGGAAGAACCTCTGCCACTGTTGTCCGGAGACCCTGTCAGATTACACCCATAGCAGCACGTTCCCATCCATCACAGCCATCGGTAGCACAGGCATGGGATAAAAGGTGCCCTTACTCGGCAAACCATCCCCGAGCACAGTCTCTGAATGCTGGCATTGCCAAACTTCTGGCAGTTGAAATGCTGTCATTCAGGCTGGTGGACACTGACACCTTCCGGGACTTAATGGCATTGGCAGTCCCCCAATACAACGTGCCCAGCCGCTTTTATTTCAGCAGGCGAGCCGTCCCTGCCCTGCAGAAACATGTTGAGGGCAAAATAAAACATGCGCTACTAAACGCCGTTAGTAGCAAGGTCCACCTGGCCACCGATGCGTGGACCAGTAACCATGGACAGGGACGATACCTTTCCCTCACTGCCCACTGGGTCAATGTTGTGGAGCCGGGTACGGATCTGGAGAGTGGCGCTGTACGTGTTCTTCCAACGCCACGGATTGCAGGACTCCAGTCTGTACACATAGACTCCTCCTCCTACTCAAGTTCCTCAGAAACAGCAGAGCAGGAGCCTGTTACGACCGATATGAGCACAGCCGTGGCCAAACGTCAACAGGCTGTACTCAAATTAATTTCTTTGGGGAATCGAAGCCACACAGCGCAGGAGCTCTGGAATGCTATCAAGCTGGAGAGCGATGTGTGGTTTGGGCCAGCGAATCTCCAGCCGGGCTTGGTAGTGTGTGACAATGGCCGAAATCTGGTGGCAGCTCTTGGCCTAGGCAACCTCACACACATCCCATGTCTGGCACATGTTCTTAACTTGGTCGTGCAGAGCTTTCTGAGGGACTATCCGGATCTTGCTGCACTGTTGCACAAGGTCCGCATAGAGTGCGCTCACTTGCGACGTTCCAGCACGGCAAGATCGCGCCTCGCTGCTCTGCAGCGACGATTTGGCCTTCCGGAACATCGCATCATATGTGACCTACCCACCCGGTGGAATTCAACGTTACATATGTTGGAGCGGTTGTGTGAGCAGCAGGCAGCAGTCATGGAGTACCAGCTGCATCAGGCGCAAACAAGTCGCACTGTGCGCCGTTCACACTTCAGCACCATTGAGTGGGCCTCTATGAAGGACATCTGCCTCGTTTTGCGTGCCTTCGATGAATCCACGCGGATGGCGAGTGCAGATGATGCACTAGTCAGCATGACTGTCCCCCTTATCTGCCTGCTTCAACAAACACTGCAAGCACTAAGGGATGAGGTTTCAGAAGAGGTGGAGGATGAGGAGTCCCAAATGCCATCTGCTTCTGGACAGTCTGCGCTACGTGTTTCCTCACAAAGGCCTAGGCAGGGGACACTTTGTGAGGAGGATGAGGAGGAGTCGATGGAGGAGGAAGACATCTCTCCAGAGGAGGGAGGTACACAAACCTCTACTCAGTATGTACAGCGAGGGTGGGGTGATGCAGAGCAGGCCGAGGTCACGCCTCAAACAGGGGACAGCGGTTCTTTGGCAGTTGGGAGTCTGCAGCACATGGTTGATTTCATGCTGCAGTGCCTGAGAAACGACCGCCGCATCGCCCACATTCTCGTCTCGGCTGATTATTGGGTGTACACCCTCCTAGATCCTCGCTACCGGGACAGCGTACAAAGGCTCATACCAACGTTGAACCGGGAGCGTAAAATGCGGGAGTACGAAGAGTCACTGGTGCAGTCCATAATGTTTTCCATTCCACCCGACAGCATTGTTGCTAGTGCTTTACAAAGCAGCTCTGTGCGTCGAGGCAGTGGAGGAAACTCTGCACAAAGAGGGAGCAGAGGCAGCGCCGCAGCACAAGGCAAGACCACTATGGCCCAAATGTGGCAAAGTTTTGTGTGTCCACCACAATTGTCTACACCATCAGCGACGCCTCGAGTCAGCAGGAGGCAACGCTTCCGTCAGATGGTGTCAGACTACATGTCTTGCCCTGTCGCTGTACTCCCAGATGGCTCTTCCCCCTTCAAGTTTTGGGTCTCTAAGCTGGATACATGGCCAGAGCTTAGCCAGTATGCATTGGAGGTGCTGGCTTGCCCTGCTGCCAGTGTATTATCGGAACGTGTCTTTAGTGCCGCAGGTGGTGTACTAACAGACCGTCGCACGCGACTATCTTCCGATAATGTTGACCGGCTGACTTTTCTGAAAATGAACAAGGCCTGGATCTCCAAAGACTTTGCCATTCCTCTTACAGACTAAATTAGTGGTTGGCAACTGTATCCAGGTCTGCTGGTGTGTTCATTTTTCTACCACCTGAACTATAATCCCTTTGCTTCAACACAGCCAGTTGTCGCTCAGATGTGTCGTCTGCACAGAGAAACACACTAGCTCCTGTGTTAGTGGGGTTCAGTAATGCCAGCTGATCCCCTGCTGTGTGGACGGCAAAGTCACCAGCTCCATCAACATTCAAACCACTACTGATTTTTAACCGTGCCCAACTTAGGTCTCTGGCTCCACTGTCTCTACTATTTCCCCTGACCTCCAACCCCGCCATCTACATCTCTGAAGTGGCGTCAGCACAATCTACACTTGTTCCTGTGTTCCTGTGGCTCAGTCCCATCAGTTTATCCCCTGATGTGTGTCCGGCAAGGTCTCCTGCTCTGTCCACATTCCCATAACCAGTAGTGGGAATGAGGACAGAGCTGGCGAACTTGCCGGACAAACATCAGGGGATCAACTGACGGGACTGAGCACCAGTAACACAGGAACAAGTGTAGATTGTGCTGACGCCACTTCAGAGATGTAGCTGGCGGGGTTGGAGGCCAGGGTAAATAGTAGAGACAGTGGAGCCAGAGGCCTAAGTGGAGCATGGTTAGAATCAGTAGTAGTCCACAACCTCCATAAAAACCGCTGCCCATTGGCCTCTGCATGCGGCATGCGTAATCCTGGGCTCCAACAGCTTCAGTTGGTGTTCAGAAGTGTCGTCTCCACAGAGCCAAACACATTCGTTAGAGTGTTAGTGGGGTTCAGCACTGCCAGCTGTTCCCCTGCTGTGGAGATGGCAAGTCTCCTGCTGCCTTCACCTGCCAAAATCCAGTAGGCCACAGCCTGCTCCTCGCCTAATCCTGGGCTCCAACAGCGTCAGTTGGTGTTCAGAAGTGTCGTCTCCACAGAGCCAAACACATTCGTTAGAGTGTTAGTGGGGTTCAGCACTGCCAGCTGTTCCCCTGCTGTGGAGATGGCAAGTCTCCTGCTGCCTTCACCTGCCAAAATCCAGTAGGCCCCAGCCTGCTCCTCGCCTAATCCTGGGCTCCAACAGCGTCAGTTGGTGTTCAGAAGTGTCGTCTCCACAGAGCCAAACACCTTCGTTAGAGTGTTAGTGGGGTTCAGCACTGCCAGCTGTTCCCCTGCTGTGGAGATGGCAAGTCTCCTGCTGCCTTCACCTGCCAAAATCCAGTAGGCCCCAGCCTGCTCCTCGCCTAATCCTGGGCTCCAACAGCGTCAGTTGGTGTTCAGAAGTGTCGTCTCCACAGAGCCAAACACCTTCGTTAGAGTGTTAGTGGGGTTCAGCACTGCCAGCTGTTCCCCTGCTGTGGAGATGGCAAGTCTCCTGCTGCCTTCACCTGCCAAAATCCAGTAGGCCACAGCCTGCTCCTCGCCTAATCCTGGGCTCCAACAGCGTCAGTTGGTGTTCAGAAGTGTCGTCTCCACAGAGCCAAACACATTCGTTCAAGTGTTAGTGGGGTTCATCATTGCCAGCTGATCCCCTGCTGTGGAGATGGCAGTCTCTCCTGCTGTCTCCGCATTACAAAGACAGTAGGCCTCTGCCTACACCCTCCTATTTCCTGGGCTTCAACACAGCCAGTTGTAGTTCGGAAGTGCCGTCCACACGGAAAGAGATACTTGCTCCCGTGTCTCAGTGGGGTTCAGTAATGTCAGCTGATCCCCTGCTGTGTGGATGGCAGTCTCTTCTGCTGTCACCTCATTCAAAATACAGTAGGCCTCTGCCTATACCCTCCTATTTCCTGGGCTTCAACACAGCCAGTTGTAGTTCGGAAGTGCCGTCCACACGGAAAGAGATACTTGCTCCCGTGTCTCAGTGGGGTTCAGTAACGTCAGCTGATCCCCTGCTGTGTGGATGGCAGTCTCTCCTGCTGTCACCTCATTCAAAATACAGTAGGCCTCTGCCTACACCCTCCTATTTCCTGGGCTTCAACACAGCCAGTTGTAGTTCGGAAGTGCCGTCCACACGGAAAGAGATACTTGCTCCCGTGTCTCAGTGGGGTTCAGTAACGTCAGCTGATCCCCTGCTGTGTGGATGGCAGTCTCTCCTGCTGTAAACTCATTCAAAATACAGTAGGCCTCTGCCTACACCCTCCTATTTCCTGGGCTTCAACACAGCCAGTTGTAGTTCGGAAGTGCCGTCCACACGGAAAGAGATACTTGCTCCCGTGTCTCAGTGGGGTTCAGTAATGTCAGCTGATCCCCTGCTGTGTGGATGGCAGTCTCTCCTGCTGTCACCTCATTCAAAATACAGTAGGCCTCTGCCTACACCCTCCTATTTCCTGGGCTTCAACACAGCCAGTTGTAGTTCGGAAGTGCCGTCCACACGGAAAGAGATACTTGCTCCCGTGTCTCAGTGGGGTTCAGTAATGTCAGCTGATCCTCTGCTGTGTGGATGGCAGTCTCTCCTGCTGTCACCTCATTCAAAATACAGTAGGCCTCTGCCTACACCCTCCTATTTCCTGGGCTTCAACACAGCCAGTTGTAGTTCGGAAGTGCCGTCCACACGGAAAGAGATACTTGCTCCCGTGTCTCAGTGGGGTTCAGTAATGTCAGCTGATCCCCTGCTGTGTGGATGGCAGTCTCTCCTGCTGTCACCTCATTCAAAATACAGTAGGCCTCTGCCTACACCCTCCTATTTCCTGGGCTTCAACACAGCCAGTTGTAGTTCGGAAGTGCCGTCCACACGGAAAGAGATACTTGCTCCCGTGTCTCAGTGGGGTTCAGTAATGTCAGCTGATCCCCTGCTGTGTGGATGGCAGTCTCTCCTGCTGTCACCTCATTCAAAATACAGTAGGCCTCTGCCTACACCCTCCAATTTCCTGGGCTTCAACACAGCCAGTTGTAGTTCGGAAGTGCCGTCCACACGGAAAGAGATACTTGCTCCCGTGTCTCAGTGGGGTTCAGTAATGTCAGCTGATCCCCTGCTGTGTGGATGGCAGTCTCTCCTGCTGTCACCTCATTCAAAATACAGTAGGCCTCTGCCTACACCCTCCTATTTCCTGGGCTTCAACACAGCCAGTTGTAGTTCGGAAGTGCCGTCCACACGGAAAGAGATACTTGCTCCCGTGTCTCAGTGGGGTTCAGTAATGTCAGCTGATCCCCTGCTGTGTGGATGGCAGTCTCTCCTGCTGTCACCTCATTCAAAATACAGTAGGCCTCTGCCTACACCCTCCTATTTCCTGGGCTTCAACACAGCCAGTTGTAGTTCGGAAGTGCCGTCCACACGGAAAGAGATACTTGCTCCCGTGTCTCAGTGGGGTTCAGTAATGTCAGCTGATCCCCTGCTGTGTGGATGGCAGTCTCTCCTGCTGTCACCTCATTCAAAATACAGTAGGCCTCTGCCTACACCCTCCTATTTCCTGGGCTTCAACACAGCCAGTTGTAGTTCGGAAGTGCCGTCCACATGGAAAGAGATACTTGCTCCCGTGTCTCAGTGGGGTTCAGTAATGTCAGCTGATCCCCTGCTGTGTGGATGGCAGTCTCTCCTGCTGTCACCTCATTCAAAATACAGTAGGCCTCTGCCTACACCCTCCTATTTCCTGGGCTTCAACACAGCCAGTTGTAGTTCGGAAGTGCCGTCCACACGGAAAGAGATACTTGCTCCCGTGTCTCAGTGGGGTTCAGTAATGTCAGCTGATCCCCTGCTGTGTGGATGGCAGTCTCTCCTGCTGTCACCTCATTCAAAATACAGTAGGCCTCTGCCCACACCCTCCTATTTCCTGGGCTTCAACACAGCCAGTTGTAGTTCGGAAGTGCCGTCCACACGGAAAGAGATACTTGCTCCCGTGTCTCAGTGGGGTTCAGTAACGTCAGCTGATCCCCTGCTGTGTGGATGGCAGTCTCTCCTGCTGTCACCTCATTCAAAATACAGTAGGCCTCTGCCTACACCCTCCTATTTCCTGGGCTTCAACACAGCCAGTTGTAGTTCGGAAGTGCCGTCCACACGGAAAGAGATACTTGCTCCCGTGTCTCAGTGGGGTTCAGTAATGTCAGCTGATCCCCTGCTGTGTGGATGGCAGTCTCTCCTGCTGTCACCTCATTCAAAATACAGTAGGCCTCTGCCTACACCCTCCTATTTCCTGGGCTTCAACACAGCCAGTTGTAGTTCGGAAGTGCCGTCCACACGGAAAGAGATACTTGCTCCCGTGTCTCAGTGGGGTTCAGTAATGTCAGCTGATCCCCTGCTGTGTGGATGGCAAAGTCTCCTGCTGCCTACACAGTCGTACCACTACTGATTTTTAACCGTGCTCCAATTAGGCCTGTGGCTCCACTGTCTCTCGTATTTCCCCTGTCCTCCAACCCTGCCAGTTACAGCTCCGAAGTGGCGTCTGCACAATCCACACTTGTTCCTGTGTTACAGGTGTTCAGTCCGGTCAGTTAATCCCCTGATGTGTGTCCGGCAATGTCGCCTGCTCTGTCCACATTCCCATTATGGGAATGTGGACAGAGCAGGCGACATTGCCGGACACACATCAGGGGATTAACTGACCGGACTGAACACCTGTAACACAGGAACAAGTGTGGATTGTGCAGACGCCACTTCGGAGCTGTAACTGGCGGGGTTGGAGGACAGGGGAAATACGAAAATCAGTGAAGCCACAAGCCTAAGTGGAGCTTGGTTCAAATTAGTAGTCTACAACCGATCTTAAAATTTCTTCAATGCAGCCTCAGCCTGCTCCGTGCTTGTCCCTGGGCTTCAACACAGCCAGTTGTTGCTCGGAAGTGCCGTCTTCACAGAGTAAAACACTAGCTCCTGTGTTTGTGGGGTTCAGTAACGTCAGCTGTTCCCCTGCTGTTTTGATGGCAATCTGTCCTGCTGCCTCCCAATTGACAGCACATCAGGCCTCAGCCTGCTAAGTGCTTGTCCTGGGCTCCAACATCGCCAGTTGCTGCTCATAACTGACTTTGGCACGGGTACTCCCTCCTGCCCAGCTTGGTTCCAGCCCTGCCTGCTGTTTCCGGGAAGTGTCAATGTCAGTTTGCCACCCCAAGTTGCCATGTCGTGTTGCGGTTGGGTTAGCCGAGGCTAGGGTGCCAGCAGTTTAGGTGCTTCCTATGTGGACTGCGGGTTCTGGTAAGAAAGGTTTGTTCCATAGTTCCAGTAGGACAATCACCCCCTGTAGGACTGTGTGATTCGGTAACTGCGGCCAGCTTGCGGCATGCCAACTTTGCTTTTCAGGGGTAACTTCTGATACCCCTCCGGGTTCCAGCACCGTCAGCTGGTTCTCATCAGAGCCTTTGGCCTAGGTGCCTCCATCTCGGTATCCGAGTTCCGGCAACGTCTGCTGGTCCTTGGTAGTGCTTTGTAGCACAGGTACCTCCTGCTTAGTAACCGGGTTCCAGCACCGTCAGCTGGTCCTCGGTTGTGCCATTGGCTCTTATTCCTTCTGCTGCCCCTCCGGGTGCCAGCACTGTCAGCTGGTCCTCGCTATTTCCATTTGCTCTTGCAGCTTATGCTACCCCTCCGGGTTCCAGCACCGTCAGCTGGTTCTCGTCAGAGCCTTTGGCCTAGGTGCCTCCATCTCGGTATCCGAGTTCCGGCAACGTCTGCTGGTCCTTGGTAGTGCTTTGTAGCACAGGTACCTCCTGCTTAGTAACCGGGTTCCAGCACCGTCAGCTGGTCCTCGGTTGTGCCATTGGCTCTTATTCCTTCTGCTGCCCCTCCGGGTGCCAGCACTGTCAGCTGGTCCTTGCTATTTCCATTTGCTCTTGCAGCTTATGCTACCCCTCCGGGTTCCAGCACCGTCAGCTGGTTCTCGTCAGAGCCTTTGGCCTAGGTGCCTCCATCTCGGTATCCGAGTTCCGGCAACGTCTGCTGGTCCTTGGTAGTGCTTTGTAGCACAGGTACCTCCTGCTTAGTAACCGGGTTCCAGCACCGTCAGCTGGTCCTCGGTAGTGCCATTGGCTCTTGTTCCTTCTGCTGCCCCTCCGGGTGCCAGTACCGTCAGCTGGTTCAAGAGGACAAAGATCAGGAAGACAACCACCAAGATGCAGAACAACAAGAGAGAGAAGACAAAGAAGCATAAAAAAAACAAAGCAGAAGAACATTAAGCATAAGACTAATACTCTGAGCAAATGATATTATCTTATTTATAAGCAGAAGAAGACTAAGCAGTGTATGGGGGTGAGTCCGTTCCTCCTCGTGGTGCCCCTGGAAAAGGCCTGCTTCTGCAGGCCAAACTGAACGCGGACAAATCCTGTTGTAAATCTTTTGTGACAGGCAGAACGGAAGGTGTAAACTTCTAACTTTTCTAGATAACAACTACAGGAATGCCTGACACAAACAAGAATATGATGAAGAAGAATAGGAAGAAGATGAAGAAGCTGAATATGTAGAATAATAATTGTTGAGTAAGAAGAATATGAAGAATGTAAGAAAAGGAAGAAGAAGAAGAAGAAGAAGAAGAAGAAGAAGAAGAAGAAGAAGAATGTAAAAAAAGGAAGTAGAAGAAGAAGAATGTAAAAAAAGGAATAAGAAGAAGAATGTAAAAAAAGGAAGTAGAAGAAGAAGAAGAAGAATGTAAAAAAAGGAAGTAGAAGAAGAAGAAGAATGTAAAAAAAGGAAGTAGAAGAAGAAGAAGAAGAATGTAAAAAAAGGAAGTAGAAGAAGAAGAAGAAGAATGTAAAAAAAGGAAGTAGAAGAAGAAGAAGAAGAATGTAAAAAAAGGAAGTAGAAGAAGAAGAAGAAGAAAGAAGAAAGAAGAAGAAGACATACATGTCTGGCAAAATATAAATGAGGCTAACATAGTCAATATCTTTGTAACTCCTAACATCTTTAAAAAAAAAGTTTAATTCCTGCTATTCCATTTGATTGGGCTAAACCTCTATGGCTTTAATGTCTCCTCCACCTCCCACAATACATTCTACATTATTCTTAGTTGTTTTTCTTCATGTAGAATTAACCTACAAGGAAAGAAAGGGTTTTTTTTAATTCCGATATTTTGGCCCCATTGACTTGCATTGGTTCCCGGTATCGGAATCGGCGATACCGATACTTTTTTTTAAGATCGGCCGATCCATTCCGATCCGATATTTTCAAGTATCGGCTGGTATCGCTCAACTCTAGTCTTCAGTGCTGCTGGATCTATCCTGACAGAAAAAAGGACCCGTCTGTTGACCCAAAATATTGATAATCTAACCTTCATTAAAATGAACCATGCATGGGTTTAAAAATATTTTGTCCCACCCTCCCTTGATAACACATAGGTTGCCAGAAAAAAGGCTCGCTTTTGTCCTCCTCTTCCTCTGACTTCTCCAATTCCTCCATTTGCAGCAGCTGAAAGTCCAGCCTACACATCAACATATGCCAATTTTTAAACCACCCTAAATGGGATGCCCCCCCACCCCAGGCCCGGGGTCAACACCTGCCGCACCCGGGCAAGTGCTGTTGCCCTGAACAGGTGTGTGGCCCCATCCTTGGGCGACGGTACTGGCACAGGACCTCTCATAGTACTATAAAGTGTCTCTGACAGTAGGGGGCCCACTTGCCGGCAGACACATTGGCGTACTATAAGGGACCCTGTGCCTGTACCGGCACCCACGAGTGGGTCCCCCCCTGCTTGCTCAGGGACACAGCACTTGCAATTCTTACCTCTCCCTGCTCCACCGCTGTGTAGTCTGGCCAGTTAAATCCGTCACAGGGACGGCCACTACCAATTTGGTGTACTGATCGATGATGGTTAAGATGTAGCTATGTCCTGTCCTGCTGGCCTTCACCTTCAGGTTACCAATGGCTACCATTTGTAATGGACGTCAACTCCCAATCGGATGCAGTGGTGCTTTATGATCACCTTTCACATTTTTCATAGTCACAGACGTGTGACATTCCTGCCACCATTTTTTAATGTCTCCTCTCATGGCAATACAATAGAATCCCCTACGGCCTGTGGCTTGTGTGTTTTGCACTCCAAAGTGACCAGACAGATCATGTGAGGACCATGTCTATAGCTCTCCCTGTGATCACAATTTGATGGAGACAAGTTACGGGGATGGGATCGACGCTACTGCGTTACAGCAACACTTTCGTCACTAATTTGCATTTTACCTGTATCCACAGTTAAAGTTATTGAGGTCAACATCGCCTCTGCGAATTCTCCCTTGAAGTTTTCCCATGATTACTAATTCCAAAACATCTAAAATCAATCGACTTTACGTCTGTACTTTTATCCATCTACCTTCCTCTAGCAGAGAGTCCGGACTGGCTGACTGACACTGAAATATAAACGAAGATTTCAAAGTACTCCAACACTGTATACTGTTGTACGTTTCTAATACATTTCCCTTTTTCTCATTTTTATATTCGGGTGTAATGCATACTGAGCCCATGAGAGTTTGTGTCTTACTCTGGTAAA
Source organism: Dendrobates tinctorius (assembly GCF_039654945.1). Classification (NCBI taxonomy): domain Eukaryota; kingdom Metazoa; phylum Chordata; class Amphibia; order Anura; family Dendrobatidae; genus Dendrobates; species Dendrobates tinctorius. Next base: position 19,816,016 of record NW_027361782.1, on the reverse strand, counting down.
ATATAAGGAGATTTACAATTACCCCAACACTGTATGCAGCTGTACGCTTCTGATCCATTACCCTTTTACTGCTTTATATATTGTGTAATCCATACTGACCCTGAGAGCGTTTGTGTCTGCCTCATGAAAAAAATAAGGAGATTAATAATGTTTAAACAATACTATATGTACCTTGTATCTGGTGATACAGTAACCTTTTTATACTTTTTATATTCTTGGCTAATGCATACTGGGACTGAGAGCATCTGTGTCTGCCTCATGAAATGTCTACAGAGATTTAGAATGTTTAAACTATACTATATATACCTTGTATCTGGTCATACTGTACCCATTTTCAACTTGTTACATTATTGTCAAATCCATACTGAGCGTGTGAGCATATGTATCTGCCTCCTGAAATACATATGGAGATTTGCTTGTATTTTAAGTATACTATATATACCTGGTATCTGTTGATCCTGTACCCTTTGTGCCCGAAATTCATCCTCCACCCACAACTCAAAGTGCATCATTGACACCTGGAACATTGGCCCACATGTGATTATTTCTTGCGGATCTTCTTTTTATATTATGGTGTGATCCATACTGAGCCTGTAAGAGGCTGTGTGTTACTCTTGAAATATATATGTAGATCACCAAATGACCCCAACACTGTATACAGCAGTACGCTTGGGATCCATTCCCATTTTACTGCTTTTTATATTGTTGTGTAATCCATGCTGGGCCTCAGAGCGTCTGTGTCTGCCTCCTGAAATAAATACGGAGATTTTGAATGTTGAAACTATACCATATATACCTTGTATCTGGTGATACTGTACCCTTTTTCTACTTTTTAGATTGTTGTAGAATCCATACTGGCCATGACAGCATCTGTGTCTGCCTCCTCAAATATATACCTGGATTTATAATGTTGAAACTATACATTATATCTCTGTTATCTGGTGTTAAAATGAAATGCCACGAAGGGCCGGGGGTTACTCAGTACCGGGCCTTTCAGGCTAATTTAAGGGGGAAGTATGTCACGGTGGTGATTGGGACCTGGTCCGTGGCCCTGGGTGTCCAATAATGAAGATGACAGTTCAGATGAGGGGGAAGATGGTATGATAATTAATTTGGAAAAGGGGGATCGTTACACCACCCGTGGTACTCGGCTAGGGTAGTCGACGCTGCAATGCAGATCCTCTGGGCCAGTGTTAAAGCAGCCAAGATGATGAAGCTCTCCATGGGCAGAGCTGTATCCCAGGGCAGTTGAGATGGTGTTTGTGAGCCGTTTACGGTGATGGTGAGTGTAGCGTGTGTAGCAGGCGAGTTGTAAAAGACACCAAGGACACAGTTGGGTGCAGTTTCTGAGTTTTTCCTCAAAAGTTTTGTGCACTAGATGTCCCGATTGGTACTGTTTCATCCGAGGGAGGGGTCCGGGAAACTCCAAGGTAGATCAGGAACACCTGTTCAAGACTCCTCCTTGTGTATCCTTTCTAGGCCTTGTCTCTGTGCTGACCTCTTCTTTCCTTCTTGCTGTGCGCCTTCGCAAACAGTATCTCAAGCCAGCAGCCACGGATCACACCGGGCGATGTGGGTCAGGCTCCGGGGTCCTTTATTCCAACTGCTGCCTTTTTGAGTATTGAATGCGGCTGCGACTAAGGCACTTAAATTACCTCAGCCTCCATCTTTCTAGCTGAGCCCTGTATTTCTCCACTACCTTCAGGAACCACCTTCCCCAACAAGGCCTGGTCCTTCTTTCTCCAGAAGCGGGCTTCGCAGGTGGCTTATTGCACTTCCCGTGCCCCAAGGACCCCTTCCTTCCAGTCTAGGAGCTTGGACAAGATTTTTCTCTCTTCTCTGACCCTCAGCCCTCTCACAGCAATCTTGCTCTTTCTCTGTCCTGTCACCGACTGACAACTCTCTAGAAAGATCCACTTACGTCAGACTAGCTCCACCCATCAACTGTCAGTTTGCTCTCTCTGATTGGATGCCCAAAATCACTCCACTACCTAAGCTCCTTCCACTGTACCTACCTTCCACACTAACCCCCAACACCCTTTCCTAGTCAGTCTGGGATGAGGCCATCGTGGGTGTGGGGGGGCCAGCTGGTACTGATGGTGGTAGTGGTGCTTCTGCTGGTAGTGCCTAAAGCACAATAGCAGATAAGGCAGGAGGTGTTGAGCCTGCGTCATCAGCTGGCACAAGAAGGCCTTTAAGGCTCCCTTTTCTGGGAGTAGGTAAACTGCTTTTAAAGCCAGAGCATCAGGAACTGGTTTTGCCTTACATTAACGAAAAAGCCTTCAGCTCTATCACCTCCTCTTCTGAAGTTTAAAAAAATGCAAGCATTGAGTCGTCAGTGCAGGCTTCTGGTCAGGGACCACCCCTTTCCTTGTCTCCTTCACCCCCACTAAAAGTGAAGGATGCGGAAGCCCACAGTTCAGATTACTCCATGAAGCTCTTTTCACAGGCCATGCCTGTGTTATCAAATGAAATTCTGAATTCCCCAGTCCAACATGAATAGGAGATGGAGTGCACTGATGCACAGCCACTGCTAGATGATTCTGCTGGTACATTGACCCACAGCACTACATTCCCCTCGCACTCTACAGAGCCAGAATGTGACACTGATGAAACTTAGGTGCCCCTTCCCGCATACTATACCACCTTACAAGGTGACACAGAGGAAGGTGCAGATGAAAGTGCCGGTTCCCTGAGCAGGTGGGGGGGTCCTACTCGTGGGCCATGGCAGTGGCACAGGGCCCTTCATAGTACGCAAAAGTGTCTCTGCCGGTGGGAGAGCCCACTCGCCGTCAGACATACGTCGTACTATGAGGGGCCCTGTTCCAGGGCCGTCGCCCACGAGTGGGCCCCCCATGCTTGCTCAGGGCCACAGCACTTGCAATACTTACCTCTCCCTGCTCCACCGCCGGGATGTCTTCCGCCTTTCCTGACAGTGACATTCAGGTTACAGAGCGCGATGACATCACGTCTGTATGCCTTCTACCGAAACAGTACAAGTGCAGAAAGTTTTAAAATGGTAATGCTGAGGAGTTCAGAGTAGAGCAGTGCCCAGCGAGGAGAGGTATTTAATTTTTTTAAATGTTGGGAGCATTTTTGGAGGAGCAATATAGACTGGAAAATGATATATGGGGCCCATCATACACTGGAGCATCATCCATTTTGCCCATTATATACTGGAGCATTCCAAATGGGGGACATCAGACACTGGAGCAGCATTTACAGGGCCCATTATAGACTGGAGCATTAGAAATGGGGCCCATTATATATGGAGCATAATTTGGGCCCATAACACACTGGAGCATCGTCCTTGGGGACCAACATAAACTCGAGCATTCCAAATGAGGGACATCAGACACTGGAGCAGCATTTACAGGGCCCTTTATACACTGGAGCATTAGAAATGGGGCCCATTATATATGGAGCATTATTTGGGCCCATAAGACAGTGGAGCATCATCCATGGGGACCAACATATACTGTAGCATTATGTGGAGCTCATCATATACTGTATGGAACATTATATGGGACTAATTATTCTGTATGGAGAAATATATGGGGCTCATTATTCTGTATGGCTCACTAGGTGGTGGCCATAATACTGTATGGAGTAATATACTGTCCATTTTTTGAGCTATTGTAGAATTTAAAATAGATATCAGTCATGTCATGTAAGCAGTGAAGTATTTTTCATTGTACTATACCTATATTTCTGTGCCGTATTGGAGCATTATGAATTGTGGTATGTGTTAAAAGGGCACACTGACACTCTTTGGCCCAGGGCACATGAAAACCTGGCGCCAGCCCTCCCCCCCACAACTTTAGCCAAATAACCCCCAGTTTTCAATGCGTAAGCACTCTGTAGAGACCAATACACATGCGAACACAGAATCTATCATAATTGCTGAGTAAACTGAAAAAAAAAAGTTCCTTACAAAAGTGAAGGTTCTTAGCACATAAATTGGCCAATTCATGTGAGTATTTTGCTTGTTCGGTGGATGATCGCCAACATGTTTACCATACCGCCCAGCTTTTGAAGGACAAATAGAAGGACAAATCAGGTGGCTCATAAAATTTTGTCCATGCCCCTGGCCACACCTCAAGTCACACCCATTTACCATCTCTTTCTCCCCTGGCAGGAGGAGGTGTCAGAGGGGTGGTAGTGGAGGACATTTAGCAGAGTCCCGAGACTTCAGGGTCTGTCAGCTGTATGTGGGATGGTTGGGACTAAAGATGAATGGATCAATTCATAGGACTCTGGGTCAAATCAGTGCTATCTGGTGACTGAACAAGAGGCCACAAATCTACAGCCTTCCGGCGTCCCCGGCGTGTATTTGATTAGCCAGGGCTGGTGCGATATCGTCTGAGCGTCCTGCTCTTCTCTAGTTGGGATCTGTGGATTTATTTTTGCTCATTTATTCACAGTCAGAGCCGCCAGAATATTCTCACCTCTATGTCGCGTCACTAAATTACATCTGGCCTTTTTGTGTCTGTAGGGCCGTGTTCACACACAGCATAAATACTGTATTTTTCATTTTCTGCAGGATCCGCACCAAACTGCGCAATAACAATCTTCTCTGATTATTGCATTTCTAGTGCATTTCTTTTATGCCTTTTCCCCTTATTTGATGCCTTTTTGCTGTAGATGTGAAGTCTTTTTTACAGTACAGAAAACTTTGAATCTGCACTTAAAGTATTGCAGTTCTTTTTTCCATGCTCCACATGGAAGTGTCTAGAGAAATAAAGCACCAAAACTGCACAGTCCAGCCGCATCTTTAGACCACAGGGGGTGCAATTTTCATGAAATCACATCCACTTTGCTTCGACTTTTTAGCACAGTAGAATTTCTGTGCAAAAAAAAGCAGCAGAAAATCTGCAGCATTCACGCTGCATGTGAACACGATCTAAATTTCAAACTGGATGTGATTTTATGAAATCTCCGCTCTTGGTGCATCTAAAGACGCTACTGAACCGTGCAGATTTGGTGCTTTTTTATGTTAAGCTTAAATAAATGCATAAGAAAGTTGCATGTTTAAGTGCAGACTGAAACCTTTTCTATATTATCAAAAAAGTGTTAAAAACGGATCAAATAAGAGGGAAAATGCATACAAGAAATTCAGTAGACACGCAATAATCAGAGAAGACAGCTATATATGTTGTGTGGTGTAGACACCTGCAGAAAAGAAGCAATAGAAAAATGCAGCATTTAAGTTATTTGTGAACACGGCCTCAGCATTACATTTTCATTGCATTTTTTATGGGTTTTAATTGAGATAAAAAATCAATTGTGCTATTTTATTACACCAATTGCTGATCACCACAAATAATTTGATTGCTTTGTTTAGCAGGTCATTACGATTACAGAGCCACCAAATGTGTCTGCCATTTGCTGATTTGTGATGTTAATTATTATTTTAAAAAGTGCAGGAAAAATTACATTCTTTTTAATTATTTTGTAATAGCTTTATAATAAGAAAAAATAATTATTTTATGTTCTCTCTAAAATACAAGTACATAGAAATACACTGCTATGTACAGATGTATCTCTTTGTACAATCTGCTTCTGGGGTCACTGCCTGCAATGCAGCTTCAAGTGTTCAAAATACTCTTGTGCTGACCAGTTTAGGCTGTGGCTCATAGCTTTAGCTACTGCTTGCAACGATAGAGGTTGTGGGTTTGATTCCTGAGGAGACCAAATCACAAGAAAATAATTCTTATTTAATTAAAGTAAATGTGAGCATGAGTCTTAATTCTTCCATACCACTTAAAGTGATTTTCCTAGGATATAAAGCTATCACTCATTTATTCACTGTGGGATAACTTACTGATCGCTGGAAGTCTGACATCTGGGACCTTCAATGATCCGAAGAATAGGGCTCTGGAGAATCCCATCTGAATAGGGAAGAGTTTAAGCATATGCACCTCATCTCCATTCCATGATCCATGGGACTGCTGGAGACAGTTGATAACAGCCCATTCACGGCATATGAGCCCCCAGTAATCAATAAGTTAGCTTTTCCCATATGTTTTTGAGGAAACTGACTATCAGAGATCAGCACCGGTATTAAAATGGACTTGAATTCTACATGAAGTCTCCAAACAAAAGTTTTCTCCAGAATGAGTTTTTTAAATTTGCTCCCCTTGAATTCAGCAAAATGGTGAATTTAGCGAGAATATATATATATATATATATATATATATATATATATATATACAGTACAGACCAAAAGTTTGGACAAACCTTCTCATTCAAAGAGTTTTCTTTATTTTCATGACTATGAAAATTGCAGATTCACTCTGAAGGCGTCAAAACTATGAATTAACACATGTGGAATAATATAATTAACTAAAAAGTGTGACACAACTGAAAATATGTCTTATATTCTAGTTTTTTCAAAGTAGCCACCCTTTGCTTTGATTACTGCTTTGCACACTCTTGGCAATCTCTTGATGAGCTTCAAGAGGTAGTCACCGGAAATGGATTTCACTTCACATGTCTGCCCTGTCAGCTTTAATAAGTGGGATTTCTTGCCTTATAAATGGGGTTGGGACCATCAGTTGTGTTGTGCAGAAGTCTGGTGGATGCACAGCTGAATTTGTATTATGGCAAGAAAAAAGCAGCTAAGTAAAGAAAAACAAAAGAAATTACTTTAAGAAATGAAGGTCAGTCAGTCCGAAAAATTGGGAAAACTTTTAAAGTGTCCCCAAGTGCAGTGGCAAAAACCATAAAGCGCTACAAAGAAACTGGCTCACATGAGGACCACTCCAGGAAAGGAAGACCAAGAGTCACCTCTGCTGCGGAGGATAAGTTCATCCGAGTCACGAGCCTCAGAAATCGCAGATTAACAGCAGCTTAGATTAAAGACCAGGTCAATGCCACACAGAGTTCTAGCAGCAGACACATCTCTACAACAACTCTTAAGAGGAGACATTGTGCAACAGGCCTTCATGGTAAAATAGCTGTTAGGAAACCACTGCTAAGGACAGGCAACAAGCAGAAGAGACTTGTTTGGGCTAAAGAACACAAGGAATGGACATTAGACCAGTGGAAATCTGTGCTTTGGCCTGATGAATCCAAATTTGAGATCCTTGGTTCCAACCACCGTGTCTTTGTGTGACGCAGAAAAGGTGAACGGATGGACTCTACATGCCTGGTTCCCAAAAGCAAAACACAAAACAAATATCCTGGAATAAAATAGTAAAAAAATATATTGCAAAAATTGCATGAAGGTAGTAATAATAGTAATAATAAGGGTATTTAGTCTGCCTGGTCCCCACCGTGAAGCATGGAGGAGGTGTGATGGTGTTGGGGTGCTTTGCTGGTGACACTGTTGGGGATTTATTCAAAATTGAAGGCATACTGAACCAGCATGGCTACCACAGCATCTTGCAGCGGCATGCTATTCCATCTGGTTTGCGTTTAGCTGGACCATCATTTATTTTTCAACAGGACAATGACCCCAAACACACCGCCAGGCTGTGTAAGGACTATTTAACCAAGAAGGAGAGTGTTGGGGTGCTACGTCAGATGACCTGACCTCCATAGTCACCAGAGCTGAACCCTATTGAGATAGTTTGGGGGTGAGCTGGACCGCAGAGTGAAGGAAAAGGGCCAACAAATGCTTAGCATCTCTGGGAACTCCTTCAAGACTGTTGGAAGACCATTTCTGGTGACTACCTCTTGAAGATCATCAAGAGATTGCCAAGAGTGTGCAAAGCAGTAATCAAAGCAAAAGGTGGCTACTTTGAAGAACCTAGAATATAAGACATATTTTCAGTTGTTTCACATGTTTTTGCTAATTATATAATTCCATATGTGTTAATTCATAGTTTTGATGCCTTCAGAGTGAATCTACAATTTTTTTAGTCATGAAAATAAAGGAAACTCTTTGAATGAGAAGTTGTGTCCAAACTTTTGATCTGAACTGTACATGTGTGTGTGTGTATATATATATATATATATATATATATATATATACACACACACAGTGGGTACTGAAAGTTTTTAGACCCCTTAAAATTTTTCACTCTGTTTCACTGTAGCCATTTGGTAAATTCAAAAAAGTTCTTTTTCTCATTAATGTACACTCTCCACCCCATCTTGACTGAAAAAAAACAGAAATGTAGAAATGTTTGCAAATTTATTAAAAAAGAAAAACTGAAATATCAAATGGTCATAAGTATTCAGACCCTTTGCTCAAACACTCATATTTAAGTCATATGCTGTCCATTTCCTTGTGATACTCCTTGAGATGGTTCTACTTCTTCATTGGAGTCCAGTTGTGTTTAATTAAACGGAAAGGACTTGATTTGTAAAGGCACACACCTGTCTATTTAAAACCTCGCAGCTTACAGTGCATGTCAGACCAAATGAGAATCACTAGGTCAAATGAACTGGCCAAGGAGCTCAAAGGCAGAATTGTGGCAAGGCACAGATTTGGCCAAGGTTACAAAACAATTTCTGCAGTACTCAAGGTTCCTAAGAGCACAGTGGCCTCCATAATCCTTAAACGGAAGAAGTTTGGGACCACCAGAAGTCTTCCTAGACCTGGCTGTCCAGCCAAACTGAGCAATTATGGGAGAAGAGTCGTGGTGAGAGAGGTAAAGAAGACCACTGTGTCTGAGCTCCACAAATGCAGTAGGGAGATGGGAGAAAGTTCCACAAAGTCAACTATCACTGCAGCCCTCCACCAGTCGGGCCTTTATGGTAGAGTGGCCCGATGGAAGCCTCTCCTCAGTGCCAGGCATATGAAAGCCTGCATAGAGTTTGCTAAAAAAACACATGCAGGACTCCCAGATTTTGAGAAATAAGATTCTTTGGTCTGATGAGACAAAGATAGAACTTTTTCGTGATAATTCTAACCGGTATGTGTGGAGAAAACCAGGCACTGCTCATCACCTGCCCAATGCAATCCCAACAGTGAAACATGGTGGTGGCAGCATCATGCTATGGGGCTTTTTTTCAGCTGCAGGGACAGGATGAGTGGTTTCAATTGAAAGAAACATGAATGCGGCCAAGTACAGAGATATCCTGGATGAAAACCTCTTCCAGAGTGTTCTGGACCTCAGACTTGGCCAAAGGTTCACCTTCCAGCAAGACAATGACCCTAAGCACACAGGTAAAATAACAAAGGAGTGGCTTCAGAACAAATCTTTGTCCATTCTTGACTGGCCCAGCCAGAGCCTTGACTAAAGCCAATTGAGCATCTCTAGAGAGACCTGAAAATGGCTTTCCGCCAACATTCACCATTTAACCTGATGGAACTGGAGAGGATCTACAAGGAAGAATGGTAGAGGATCCCCAAATCCAGGTATGAAAAACTTGTTGCACCGTTCCCAAGAAGACTCATGGCTGTACTAGCTCAAAAGAATGCTTCTACTCAATTCTGAGCAAAGGTTCTGAATACTTATGACCATGTGATGACCATGTGATATTTCAGTTTTTCTTTTCTAATAAATTTGCAAAAATTTCTGCATTACTACTTTTTTTCAGTCAAGATGGGGTGCAGAGTGTACATTAATGAGAAAAAAAAAAGATCTCTTTTGAATTTACCAAATGGCTGCAATAAAACAAAGAGTGAAAAATTTAAGGGGGTCTGAATACCTTCCGCACTCACTGTATATATTAGTACTTCACTACTAGCCACTCTAACCACCTCCACTGCTTGTTCTCTCTGTACAGTTCTCATCTAATTTACTCTTACTGCTACCGTGCACTGCATCTTCACAATAGGTGTGTTGAAAGGTCAAAGCGCATTTGCAGAGACGACTCAAGCCTAGCCACACAATCTAGGCAGGGATTTCCGATGGTGACCAGGTCTGGGATACCTCTGTGCTCTTGCGCATGTAAATCAACAATGTCATGACTTTACAATATGGACATGCGCAGGGTTATCCTAGGTGGAGATCATGGCCTACCACGAAAAGAATGTGCTCACAGTGGTGGTAAAATATGCCGAGGACCGTATAGAGGACAGTGAGCAGTAAGGTGAGTGTTAGTTGTTTTTTTTGTTATTACACCTTTTGTTTATTATGCCCTGTAGTCTCTGCTTTCAGGGAATTTTGAATTGTGGGGAATATATTTGCTGCTAATCAAATTTCCTGCGGCTTGGTGAATTTGAATATTGTCAGAGCTATTCATCTCTCGCAACTGTTGTATAATTTTCAAATCATGAAAAACCACCTTACAATAGTGGATCATGGAACCAAGAGTGGAGGGGCGCGGAGCCAAGAGTGGAGGGGGCGCGGAGCCAAGAGTGGAGGGGGCGCGGAGCCAAGAGTGGAGGGGGCGCGGAGCCAAGAGTGGAGGGGGCGCGGAGCCAAGAGTGGAGGGGCGAAAAGCCAAGAGTGGAGGGGCAAAAAGCCAAGAGTGGAGGGGCGAAAAGCCAAGAGTGGAGGGGAGCGAAGCCAAGAGTGGAGGGGAGCGAAGCCAAGAGTGGAGGGGCACAGAGCCAAGAGTGGAGGGGCACAGAGCCAAGAGTGGAGGGGCGAAAAGCCAAGAGTGGAGGGGAGCGAAGCCAAGAGTGGAGGGGAGCGAAGCCAAGAGTGGATGGGCACGGAGCCAAGAGTGGAGGGGCACAGAGCCAAGAGTGGAGGGGCACAGAGCCAAGAGTGGAGGGGCACAGAGCCAAGAGTGGAGGGGCACAGAGCCAAGAGTAGAGGGGCGTGGAGCCAAGAGTAGAGGGGCGCGGAGCCAATAGTAGAGGGGCACGGAGCCAAGAGTGAAGAGGCAGATGCACAGAATCAACATTAGAGTTTTTTAAATAATAAGAGATGTATTGAATATATAAGGCAATAGAATAAAACAATAGAATGCAGATTTCCTATGGCAAAATAGGTAGTGAGAAAAAGAAACAGATTAAGCCTTAAAAGGGTATTTTCAAGTTAATACATAGTTTTCGTTACACAATGTGAATATAATTAAGTTTGCAAGTGACTTGCTTTGTCTAACTGCTTTTCATTCAGTGTACAGATGGTTGCTATGGACCTTGACCACCAGACCCTGGCCGAGCGGACTCAATAGTTACATCCTATGAGCAAAACTAACTTAATATCCCAGTCAGCTCTCCCTAGCCCATTGATTTCAACACAGAAGTTATCTGCTTACCTCCTCCTCCGTCAACTCCTGACAAGCTCTGTTATAAATTTTGCAAAATTACCAGTATCCAGCATTGGCTTCTCCCATAGTAGATCTCCTAATCATGGCTCTCACTTTCTTGCGGTGTGTGCTTGTTCAAATGTCTAGTTATCTCTATTTGTTTATCCAGTGGTAACAATGTAGACACAAAACAATCCACTAATCGCTGAATGTGTTACAGCAGATCTTGTGCTAAGCTTTATACTTCTACTACTCATCAGACCTGTCACAAACCAGTGAGGATACTGCAGACCTGCGAACTGCTCTAGAGTCACTGTGAGAAAAACCCTATACGGGGATTGTCCAGTCAGCAATAGTCATTGCTCCTTTCCAGAGTATTGATGATAAATGTTTCATCGCTAGGGGGTCAGGATGCCGAACGCCTCTCTGATCCTAACAACAGGGAATTGAAAATTTCCAGTGTAAATGAAGAGGAAGTGAGAATAGATCAGGACAACTAACAACAATGGTTGCACTTGCTCTCCTCCTTTCTGTTGACATGTGACCCCCAGAAATCATCCATTTTTTATCTATGAGTCACATCTTGTGTCTGGAATATCCCTCTTTAAGTGTTATCATTTTGTCTGACAGAGAACAAGTCACCGCCTTTTATTTGTCTTGTAAAATCCGCTCAGCATTATTGCTTTTGTTTTTGTGGAAGTCGCCATCAATTTGTTACAGTAAATCATCAGCTTCAGATACAAGTGATCTCTTAATTCTGTTGTGTTCAGGTGAAAGCTCTATCTATCGCTCGATTTGTCAGCACATTTGTAAGAGTAAACAGACAGTAAATTACATTGTATTATTGAGATAAGAGCACGTCCGGGGGTCCCCGATGTTTGCAGTTTGTTTTTTCAGTAAAACCTAATTAAAGCAGTGTTTTACTCAGTGACGGGATTGTTCCGCCTTGCACAGAAGAAGACGGATCGGCGCATCGAGGAATATGAATAAATTCCTCAGGGTTTGTTTAAATTTGAAAAGACATCATTTTCCGGAGATCTATGAGCTGCTATGACAAGAAATATTAAAATGTGACTGTGATGTAACCAAGCCCAAAATAAAAAAAGGCTGAAGATAGAAGACGCCAGACGTGCAGAATGTGCCGCAGTCTCAACTTGTCAGAACTCAGTCTCAGTAGTCAATTCTTGTGTTAATTTAGTTGCTGTGCAGCAAACTGTGTTTATCTAGTTATTAGTGAGCGAAGATAAAAAAAAAGTTTTATCAGCTAATAAGACATTACTGTATGGCTATGTGCACACATCGCGCTTTTGCAGCAGTTTTGTCAGCGCGGAAATTGTCCAAAAACGCAATGGAATCCTTATGCAAGGTAATTCAATTTCAATCCTGAAGTGTTGTACACATCATCAGTAAATTTCGGTGCGTATTTGCAGTGCGTTTTTTCCTGCAGCATGTCAATTCTTTGTGTGTTTCTGCAGCGTTTTTCACCCATTGACTTCAATTGAGTCAGTTAAATCCACAGCAAAAGCACAGGTATAAAAAATATTTGTGGATTTGCTGTGTTTTTGTTTCACATTTTATCGGCTTCCTATCGTGTTTCCTATGCTTTCATGTGTGTGACAGTGTGGGAAACACTGGTGTGGTAGTTCTAATTAGTGGTAACGCTACCACCGGTAAGACCATCGGTCAGAGTGCTGTGGGATCATGCTGCCAGATGTCAGGGTGACCCCGCAGCTGTGACTGTGACCCGCAATAACGCTAACGCTGGCAAGACCATCATTGACAGTGCTGCAGAATCATGCTGTCAGATGTCAGGGTGACCCCACAGCTGTGACTGTGACCTGCGGTAATGCTACCGCAGACTGTCGGTCAGAGCGCTGCAGGATCATGCTGGCAGATGTCAGCGTGACCCTGCAGCTGTGACCGACACCTGCAGTAATGCTACTACTGGCAAAACCATTGGTCAAAGCGCTGCGGGATCATGCTATCAGATGTCAGTGTGACCCCGCAGCTGTGAGTGTCACCTGCAGGCTTGGGTTGATGAAACTACTGCTCTCGTCGGGCTAAGTCTGCTGTCACTGACAACAGTGACAGCAGGTGCCGCTGATGGGAGACGTAGTGTCATCAGCCGATGCCTGTGCTCACAGTTAAAAAAAAGTAAAATTATATACATATTCAAATAAAAATAAAAACCCATTATACTCACCTCACACCAAATACCCGACACCCTCGTCTCCTAGAAATAATGTAAAATAATAAACCCACATATACTCTCCTGTCCGCCGTAGTCCACATAATCCAAGTGTCCCCTGGTGACCTCACGTGTAGAACAGTCACATCGGGAGATGTGACCACTCTACTCGGCCACTGGCGATACACTGACAGGAGGTAATCACTCCCAAAAGATATCACTGAGCCACCT